>NW_004949102.1:5238018-5251737 GCF_000317375.1 Microtus ochrogaster | reverse complement strand
GCTACAGAGAAACCCTGTATCGAAAAAAAAAAATAAAAAAAAGAAAGAAAGAAAGAAAGAAAGAAAGAAAGAAAGAAAGAAAGAAAGAAAGAAAGAAAAAACAAAACAGGACAACACCACCAGGGGGCAGAGACAAAAGGACCTCTAGACAAATTGGTGAGCTTCAGGTTCAATAAAGGCTTCTTTCAAAAATAAGAAGAGAAAGACATCTAATGATGACTTCAATTAAATCTCTACAAATGTTATTAACATATACATACAAACATGAACACACATAAGTTTTTCAAAAACCACATAAAAGAGACAAAGATCTTAAAATTTCAACTGTCAAATTACTAACCTGGAGACCACCAAATCATACTTTTAAATGTGGGGAAAAACTGCCAAACCAAAAATAGGAACCATATCAGAGATCAGGCACAAAGAATTGAAAATGGGTAAATCATGAAGATGACTTAAGTAAGGATGGCTCCTAAAAGCAGGCATCTGCACTCAAATGTTATAAATATGAGAAATGTGCAGAGACAGGGAATTAACCTACAAATACTTCAGAGTTTTAAAATGTTTCCTTGCATATAGCTGAACTCAGTTACTATAGGGCAAAGTCAGGACAAGACATGGAAGGGAGCATGGGTGATGCAGACTCTAGAAAGAAGTCTCTAGGTAAGTTAGTTCACTCACAACTCTGAAGAAAAGGCCTCCAGCGTAACTACAAAAGTAAGAAGCTGTAAAACTAACAAGAGTATCTGATGCCTTAGAGAAAAGCACATATAGGAGGTCAAAATGTCAGCCAAGCATGAACGGGTGGCCAAACCAAGTATCAGCCACAAATGGGAAATCTATCTCACAACCTTTCCCCAAATCTCAGGGACCATCCTAGAAGAGGGGAGCGGAGATCTTAAGAGCCAGAGGCCATGGGACCTGCCAGGATCACTGCACTTATGAGCTCACAGCGGCTATGGCAGTCTGCTCAAGAGCCATACGAGATCAACCAAGTCAACAGTCCAGAAAGAAATAACAAGGGTCTCATTAGCCCCACCTAAGCTGAGGAGCTATAGGCAGCTGATGGGCTACCAGGAAGGGAGAGTTGATTTTCTTTAAGGGTGTGGCTTCTGGTACAGTCATCATATTCTGGGAGATGGTCCATACCCAGAAACATATGGACTGCAAAAGTGAGCTGATGAGTTATTAAATTTAAAAAAAGTAAAAAAGGGAAGTGAAGTTGGGGGAGGGGGAGTAAGGTGATAGGAATGGATCTATGAGGAACTAGGAGACAAGAATATGATTTAAATACATTGTATGAAATTTTCGAAGAATTAATAAGAGAATTTTTAAATAAATGGAAACAACAAAGTAGACATAGCCCTGAATTTTCAATAAACCATTCAACAAATTCATGGCCCTAATTCCTACTAGCAGGAAGAAAGAAAAAAAATTATCAATGCTTAAAAATGAAGTGAATCCCAAAAGTACCTTGTACATGCTAATGTTAAGCTTCCTCCTCAACCAGAGATGAAAGGGGTCAGCTATTAGAATAGAAGTATTACTGGGAACATTCTCTATTCAACAGTGTCACGACAGGAGTAGTTGTGGCTATGGTGGGGTAAGGACAAGAGTGGAACACCTGTGCTTCCCGGCCAGAAGGTCAGCCTGAGGTGCCCCCCAGGGACTGCCTTCCAAGGGAACCCATGGGACACACCTTCCCCACACACCCTTTAATATTCACTGACCAAAAGATATAACAACTACATTCCTCTTTCAGTTAATTATTTCCTATGTCAAGAGAAAGAGAATTGCAAATGAGTCAGAGATTAAAGAGCTCTTCATGGCAGCAACATTATTAAAGAAAATCTCAGATACAAACGAGGCTCAGAGAATAGACCACAGCCAAGATACACACCTGCAGGCAACTATGACAAACCAGGAATTAAAGTCTATGTGTAATTAGCATTTATGTCCCTCTCCTGTGGATTCTCAGATCCGTTCCTTTACTTGGTGTTTTTCATCTCCAGATATTCATCACTGACCTGTCAATCACTCTGAAAATCCAAAGTTTAAACAAGTTCAATTAAAATGACTGGAAAACTTAGAAATGTCTGTCTGAATAAATGATGACCTGTATTCCAGGTTTTTGCTAAGTTGATATGAAATGGCCTGAGTTAAGAAGAGGAAACTGATTAGTACAAAGTTGGTCCTTCCTATGTTAGCAAAGATGCTGATGATAATGAAATGATGGAATATGATCTACTGAAGGTATGTAGAAAGAACATCAATGGCAGATGCTCCAGAAATGGCTGCTCGACATGTGTGTGGCATCTTCACATGGACCTGAGAGATCTACATTGGAGTTTTATAGTACCATTTAACTTTATAAAAGACAGTCTAGATAAAAATGGAATATTACATCCTAAGTTCTTTAATCTTTGTAATTTATACCTTCCTTTTACACAATTAACTTAAACATACAGTTAGTAAGCACCAAGAGTTTGACGACCATGTCTTTTGTTCAGTGAAGGAATTGGCATGTGACTTGCAGTAATATAGTAAATATTTGTTATATGAATGAATGTATGTAATCAGGAATATTTTCAGGCCCAAAATTCTGAAAGATACTTTTGAAATGAGAAGATAGGGCATTTTAAGGACACTTTGAGAAGTTGTTGGCAACTCTGCTGTTTTTTATAACAAGAATAGTGATTTCAAACTGTGGGTGTGGTGAATGAAGCCTGATAAAGGAAAAACATTTTAAAATTGTGATGAAACGCCAATGTTTACCAAAAAAAGGTAACTAGCATGAGAGACACAGCAAGTAAAAAATACATTATAGTATTTCTTGTTTTGCATTTCTGTCTGCTGTAAAGCCTGAAAGCAGCTGTATTAAAAAAAAATCACTCTGGACCATGCTTACACTCTGAGCATCTATGCACATTCTTCACTTAAGGAATGACTTGAAAACATCAAAACACCAAAGAACTTGATAGACGCTAATTTAATAAGGAAATGTGACCTACCTAAGTGTTAACAGTGGGGTAAGGAGAAGAGCAACTGCATATCCACAACATTTCCAGTTAATGGATTAAGTTTACTTTTAATATAAATACAGCTGTTACATGAAACTATTTTGCATAACTACCACATAATCCTACCTATTAGTTAACACAGTGAATCATAAATTCACAGGAAGCTACGAAACGCTCTAACTTTAGAAAGGAGCTCTGTTATCACCTGTTCTGATTGCAGAATTTGTAGGTCGTTATAGTGAGCATCTATGAAGCTCTGACACAGACAAGACGGCATCATCTGGGCCTAAATCCAAGTCACGCTGCCCAGAAATAAGAGGGAGTAAAACAAGAGAGCTTCTAAAGCCAGGTAAGAGGACAGCAGTGGAGCAGCCAGGCTGCATACAGAGGTGGCTCCCAGCAACCTTACAGAGCACTGTGTGAACCTGCCAGTGTCTCTGCCTTGCTCTGCTTGGAAGAAAAGCGTTAGTATGCATGAGACATTAGAACAGGGCATGACTCTGACTAAGTACCATGCAAGCATCACTTATTTTTAGATAAACAGTTACTGATGTTCTCAGAACAGTGCCTGGCACAGAGTAAGTGCTAAATAAGTATGTATGAGATAAACAAACACACCTACACATACATATATGCATAAATAAGACACATGTTGACTCAAATCGTTAGACTGCTGAAATCATTAGACAGACAGACTCAATTAACTACACTTTTCTCCTTAAGGAGTCCCAGCAAACAAGAATGTGTACCTCATCCATATTCATCCCAACTTAGAGATAAGTAGATCTTATTTTAAAGAATGACACACTATTTAGTATTTGTTTAAATGTTTTAAGGATTAATTTTGCAGGTACTAGTTATTGAATATTTTATTTACTGAAGATAATGAAGGAGAATGCTGCAAACCATCTCAATTAGTAGGTTAACTGGAGAAATTCTGTGCAGGATACTTTTTGAATTATTAAACGAGGAAGACAATGAACAAAGAAAGAAAGATCATGAGTACGTTTGTTTGTTTGTTTTGGACTTAACAGGACCTTCCACACATACCCCCTAATATTTAAATTATGCATCCTTAATCCTTTCCTTGGTAAAAACTATCTTATGTAATCATTCTTAAAATAATGAGATATATATATATATATATAAATAAATAAAACAATTTTAAACAGGTCAGTTACCCACTCATCTAGGGATAAAATAACCTCAAAACAAATTGCTTTTGATGACCTTTCCACATATAGTTATAAATGAATCTGAACGACTGTCACAACTGTCATACTGACAAACTTACCTGCTTCTAATCAATATGTGACAGATACACAAGTAAGAAATGAGAGCCACGTGTGCATGTTTACATTGTGCTAATAGCAACATTGGGTATTAAAAGAAAACTGATGGAATTAATCTTATTTATTTCATACAAAACTTAAAAACTACAATCATACCAACATTAAGCTAATATTGAGACTGTTTGTACAAAGCCTCTAATATTTGGTATGTTTTGTATGTACAGCACACCTCCATTTGAACAACCTCAGCCCAGGTACTAAAAGCCACATACAGAGGCGACCCAAGTCGTTGATAACCGTATTCCTTTTGTGGTGCACAAAAAAATCGTTTATTTATTTGATTTGAGCTTGTTGTGTAAGTTTAAATGTACAATGTGCATGCGGGGAACTTACTGAAGCCAGAAGAGGGGACATTAAACCCCTTAGAACTGGAGTTACAAGCAATTGTGAACTGCCATGTGGGTGCTAGAATCAAAACTGGGTCTTCCCCAAGAGCAGTGAGATCTCTTGAGCTCTGAGCCCTCTCTCCAGCCCCCCACCCCCAGTACAAGAGTCCTAACCTTGTTCCACTGTTATATAATCCTACTTCTTGGTTCTCTTTTTCTCTCTTTATTTTTACCTGTGAACTTTTAATATCTCTTGCTTTTACAAATCCTTGTGAAGATTCTGAAAACAAGTATAAAAATATGGCATAAAAATGTTTATTCCTGTTTTCATTTAAAAATATTGTCTGACTAGACAAGAGAAACAAATCATATACTTCCTTAATTCTAAAAGCTATTTCTGATGTCTGAAAATCTGTATAAAAACCAGGGAGTGAAGATCGTTCCAGTCTTTCAAGTTATAAAATATACTCTGCTCAACAGTTTGGTTTACTTGTTTTTCCCTATTTCTGGTACTGTTTGCAGTGGAACTAGGAATCAAACCAGGACTTTAACACGCTAAACAAGTACCATTAAGTCACACCCTAGCTCTGCTCAGTAGTTTCATGAAGGCATTTTCAATGGAGTTTGCTAATTCTACAACTGGATTTTTAAAATTAACACACAATTCTAGTCTTCTTTACCTTAAGGGCTAAAGTTTATCCTAAGATAGGTGGTAACTGGATGGTAACCAATGTATATGTTAAAAAATTGTTTTTTTTTTAACTTAACGGTGATACATGTTGTTTGCAGAATTATTAAAAAGAAAATGAACACGAGGTTTTACTTATTTAAGCTGAAACTTGTGTTTCATCAGCCATTTAGTGTATTGGTGTGTCTTAAATTAAGATGGCCTTTATAACAAGCATTTATAAAGACATACACATTCTGTTGCTTCATTTCCACTGCAACAGACCAAAGAACATAAACCAGTGCTCGTAGGCTACCTCTGCGATCAAGCCTAGATTATTCTGGAACACCCCCTTCCAAATCACTGTAATTAGGTGCTAAGACTGCGTTTCCTCTCGTGTGCTTGTGCTGCTCTCTCATCTACAATCACGCTTCCCACCTCCCTCATACACATCTGCTTTAACCACACTTCATTTTCATCAATGGAGTGGTAACCTTAAAAACCTTTAAAAGCCCAGAGTCGCCTTTCTCACTTCATGCTTTTCTAACAGATGAGTCCCTTACTTCCACTATCCCACCCCAAGCACATATACATCCCAGCCTAGACAGGCAGATGCTTTAATCTGCTTTGAGGGAAAAGGTAAAACACAACATACCTAAGGAAGGTCACAGGAGATGTTAAGAGTCCACACCTGACATTTAGCGTTTGGCTAACTGGACATCACTGCTGGCTGATAAACCTTCAGCTTCGTAAATATTTAATTAAAAGCACACTCTCAAAATTCAAAAATATAAGATGAAATGTTTTATATAAGGAGCCATGTGGGACTGGCAAAGTAGTGATAAATAATCTGACAGCAAAAGTAACCTGAAAATACAGTGTACCACTACCCATAAAACCAAATAAAAACAAATGAGGAGATACAGTTTTGAAAATTAAAATTATTTTAATTAAATTTGATGGGGATTAAAACTAGAGATCACCACTTGGAAATATCTTCTCAGATGCCAGCATTTCCATTAAACTTGACTCTTTGAAAGGATTTATCTATTTTTATTTTACAAGCATTGGTGTTTCGCATGAATGTCTTGTAAGAGTGTCAGATCCCTTACAACAGGGGTTACAGACAGTTGTAAGCTGCTATTTGGGTGCTGGGGATTGAACCCAGGTCTCTGGAAGAATAGCCAATGCTTTCAACTGCTGAGCCATCTCTCCAGTCTCATACTTGTTTCTTAAGTCTTTAGAATCCCACACGTATAATTAAGGAGTGTAATTGATGTTTGTTCTAATATTCCATTATCTCATTATTATGCCGCTGTCATAACTCGAACCCACAACTTTTAATACCAAGCCACTGGTCTCTAAAGGCAAACTGACCAAGAATGTCCCCTGTGCTCCTTGGCCCATTCCAGCTTATTCCTTATCACAACTATAGCTTCTCATTACTTTCCCTAGGGACAGAACTTGAGGGTGGGTCCCCCCCCCCTGCTGTACAGTGTCAATCAAAGTCATCTGTGTCCAAAATTGCCAAGGTCATCAGCAGTCAGGGGAAATTAAATCAGAACGTCTAAAGGCTCCCTGGAGGAGTTCCAGCCATATAAGCAGCACAAAAACATGGAGCTACTTATGCCTTTGTGGAGAATATGTACAATGTCAGCCAGTCTTTAAAACAGTACAGCAATGAAGAAGAGATGATACTTAGTAGAGGGTATGCACGCAGGGGTTGTGCTTAATAGCTGGCTTTTAAGAATTTCTGGGAGCAGAGTGTGCACTACTTCAGAATAAAAGTAAAAGGTTATGGTACATCTGTTAGTAAAGTCAGTCTATGAAGATTTGCAATGTCCTCCACTCACTGTGAAGACAACTTGGGAAACCTAGGAAATAAAGAAAGTATGGAAAAGCTACCCTCTGTCAGCACAGTGCAGAACACTCACTTCCTTTTCTCCGGCATGCTCATAAGCTGGCACTGAGAAACCATTCTGACTAGGGATAATGCATTCAAGGAAGTTAACTAAAGGCCAATGTTAAGATGGTAAATTGGCCTCATAGAGCTGTGTCGTGACCTAAGAGATTTGTAAAGAAAGACGTAATCATTCTTTAGAATTTATTTGGAACAAAATACAGCCCAATAATAGATCACTTTGTATTAATAGACCACTTGGCATCATAATTATTCTTAGTTTTGTGGCTAAGTAAGCATTTCAAAATAATTGACCTTTCTGCGGACCAAACGGAGGACGCAGGAATGTTCTACCACTGAACTGCGTAAGCTCACTCTAGGAATTTATGTATACACAGAAATGAACCTTCCACTTCCCCAGCCCTCGCGATCCTATCCTTAAATTATCAGATAAATGTAGCAAAAATTGTTCCTCAAAATTTAGTTTCGCCATCTGATGCATCAATTCACTCCTGGGTATACATTTTAAAAAATGTAAAACAGGGTCTTTACAAAAAATCTGAATGCCCATGTTTTAGCAAAATTAGTCACAGTAGCCAAAATGTGGAAATAAGAAATGTCCATCAATGGATGAATTGATGAACTAAATGTGGCACTTAGGACTAGCATTCAGGCTCAAAGGAAGGAAACTCTTGACATGTATGACAAGAGGTACTGTGAAGGCTTCATGGTAAGTAAAAACAAACATTACATAAAAGACATAAAAAGGGACAATGAATGTCACCATTTAAGTGAGGTGCCAAGAGCACTTAAATTCAAGAAGGCGGAAAGGACAATGAAACTTGGCAGGGGCTGGGGGGAGGGATAATGTTAATGACTACAGTTTCAGTTTCCCAACATGAGGAAGTTCTGGAAATGGATGGAGATCAGCAGGGCACAATATTTTAAGATACACTAAAAATTATTCTGCAGATGAAGAGTATGATGTGCATTTTAACACCACTAGACTTCAACTATCCTTGGATACCATGGGGTCAGCAACAGTTTAGCAGCATTTAAGGCAAATCTAAATTAAGTCTGACAAACTCCTGAAATTCTTGGTTGCATCAAGAAGCCAGTTCTATCATATTCCCAGAGAAAGAGGAGGTTCTCAAAGGCAACTGATAATTAGAAACTACATTTAATAACGTCAATAAATATAAATAGAGATCAAAGGCACTGCTTCCATAGCCCAACACCATCTACTTTTCCTGGGTTAACTGCACTTTCTGAAAAGAAGAGCCACCCTTCCTGGAACATGCTGCACAGGGAGGTTCTGTGGGATCTACACAAATGGATCACTATTCCCATGAGGCACCTGGAGAACAGGGTAAGTAGTTCTGACTAACTTGATCTGTCTTTTGATGTTGTATACCCTGACACATTTCTTCTATGAAGAATGGCCTATCCCTCCCTCAGAGATCTGTCACTTGTAAATCTTTGAGAACTTTGTGGAATTTCCTCACTTTTACCTACTTCTTCAGTCACTACATATAATAATTTCTATATGTACTTCTGTCTAATAAACCATGTCTGGTAACATTTAAAATGGGATGTCCTTTGGCTGAGCAACTCTACTCTTGAAAACTAATTCTACCAAATGTCCCCTTTACACTGATGTGGCCTAACATAAACATGAAACTACATGCTGAGCCCAGGAAATATGAGTTGGCAGAGCCACAGGCTGTCTTTTTTAGCAATGTCAATAAGACGATGAAGCTGCTGAAAGCAAGGGAGGTCTATACAATCTGTGATGGGAAAAATGTTCAGATAAAAATGTCATTGCTCAGTGATACAGAAATGATTCCATTTGGCGGAACAAAAATAAGTATAGGATCTGGAGGGGCAAAAGTAAGCAATGCATAGGATCTGGAGAGCAAAAGTAAGAGAAGCATGGGATCTGGAGAGCAAAAATAAGAAATGCATAGGATCTGGAGGAGCATACTTGGCACAGAAGAGTTTATTTCTTTAGTTGCAATTACTGGATTTTTTCTGTTAGAAGTAAATAAAATTAAAGAGAAAACAAGATGAATGTTTGTAAACATTAATGGTAGAATAACCTGAAATATACATATAGCAAAAACATCTACCTTCAAAAGCAAAACCAATAGCAACCTGTTCACAACTAGGAGCTTACATGTTGAGTATCTATTTCATCACCATTGTCCTCCACATTGAGGCCATGGTCACTGATCAGCTGTACCTGCCAACTAGCAAGAATTATACAGGACTGGCTAAGCAGTTAGAAGAACATGATCGGGAGGGCTTCCGGGTGCCCACTGGTGTGCTGTTGCCATGGCAGGTGGGCATCACTGTCTGCAAATGAACTGCCAATCTCACTATGAGCTGATAATGATCCTGCCACCACCACCTGCCTGCCATATGTTTTCCCTACTTGTCACATAACAAGGAACTGCATTTTGGCATGCTGATCACTGACAGTTTGACACTACTGTTGATGTTTGTTGTACCTCACTGCAACCCTTCACAGAGTTAGAGAGAAGTGGAAGAGGGATAGAAGACAAGGCTGGCCACGGTGACTATTCAGTATGACACAGCATTTTGTGGCAGAGGGGCCAGCTTTCCTTTAGCTCTAAGATTGAAAGTTCTGGGGTTGTAGGGCTCTGTCCCATCTCTACTCAGCCCAGTGATTCTACTCCCCATTGTGAGAGAAAAAAAGCTCACTTTTCCCACCATAAAGCAAACATCTTCTGTTCCTTAAATTATCATAATACAGACAATGAAGACAGGAAGGATGCCAAAGGGGTTTCTTTGTTTACTGTGATGTAATGCAGAAGTAAGCATAGGGTGAGGTATCAAGAGTCATAAAATGCAAGCCTATGGAATACCGCTCCAGAGAAGGGCATAATTTGACAAGATGTTACAAAAGGGGGAAATGTGGTTGTATACCAGCAAGTTGGTCCAAAATGTGGTCCTTTAATTAGAACCCTAACTTCACTGTACACAACAGAGAATCTAAGAACACAAGGTTTATGACTATTATGAGCCAAAAAAACTAGTATGTCCTGAAAAGAGGTTTTCAGTAGAATATAGGTGACAGATAGTGGCACATAGAGATTACTAGAACTGCTGCTATACATGCTACCAAAGTCCTGATAAGTCTAGTGATAAGAATAAGAGGAACACATTCCATAAATTTGGACATCACTGATTCTAAATGAGGAGACTCTGCCCACATTTAACTGCTTGCTTATAATTTCTCTTAGCAAGTTAAACACACTGAATAAAATGCCAGCCAGCCAGCCAGCCAGCACTAGCACCAAGAAACACCAAATGTTTCTTCAGTAATTACTCCACCTAACAGGCAGATTTACCTTTTAGTTTAAATAAAACTCATGACATTTTAGTAACATAAAATTCACCATTTTAAATTCCAAAGCATAGGGCTGGAGAGATGGCTCAGCAGTTAAGAGCACCGGCTGCCCTTCTAGAGGATCCAGGTTCAATTCCCTGCACCCGCATGGCAGTTCACAACTCTCTGTAACTCCAGTTCCAGAGGCTCTGACATCCTCACACAGACATACCAAGCAGGAAAAACAAAATTCCTAAGTCTATTAACAATATTTCAACCATAGCAATTACCTAATTCTAATATACAATCATCAAAGCAGAAAGCAACCTTGTATATATTAAGCAAACACTCTAACTGCTGCTCCCCTTACCCTTGGCAATCACCAATAGAGTTACTGCCCCTATGGATTTCACTGTTCTGAACATTTCACAATGTAACCGAATATTTTAAAATTTGCTGCCTCTTTTTTTTTTAATCAGGACAGGGTTACAAGGTTTAATTATCTATAATATGCAGTCAGACTTCATTCAGTGCTTCCTAAGGTAGATGGTATGATGGACATACTTCTGAGATTACACCATAAATAGAAGTATGTTAAGAAGTACCACTTCACTAGTAAGATTGTATGACAACACTGGGAGCCAGCAGAGAATGACTGATGACATACATAAAAGAACTAACTGTAACAAACAAGAACTAAGTCATCAAGATCAAGCCATGTCAATAATGCAATCTTCTAGTTTGCTAACTTCATATAACATCGACGAAATCTATTAAACTGGTAACGGGGGACTCTCTAAATCAGTGATTTAAACCTGTGGGTCTTGGGGGTCACATCAGATATCCTTTATATCAGATATTTATACTATAATTCAAAACAGTAGCAAAATTACAGTTATGAAGTAGCAACAAAACAATTTTATGACTGAGGTCACCACAACATGAGAAACTGCATTAAAAGGTTTCAGCCTTAGGAAGTATCAATCAGTTCAAAAGAAAAGGAAACTCCCCCAAGACAGTTATCTGCGCAACATACACTAGACAACATTGCACACAGCATGCAGCTTCATGTGTGTATATAATGTAGAAAGACAGCACCCACAGACTTCCGCATTACTCTGTGAAGACACTGAATCGGGGGATTCAAGTTTCAGGGACTCATTCTCCACCTTGGGCTTCTACAAACACCCCCTATATAAAGAGGAAGGGATCTCGACCTGAGGTCATCTCTAGTTAACCTGATTCCTCTTCTGCCCTTACTGCTAGGAGTTCATAGTGAGAAAACAATTTTTTTCTATAACACAGTAGTCAAAGGATAAAGAGAAATGGCTCATAATTCTACTTGTCAGTTAACATGGGAAAGAACTTAATTCTTTTAAAAGCTGCTAGAAAAATGGTTTATTGGGTAAGAACACAGGTTTTTCTATTAGATGACCCAGGTTTGATTCCTTCCCAGTACTATGTCAGCTCACAACCATCTGTAACTCAGACCCCAGGGGATGTAATGTTTTTTCTGGCATCGATGTTTGTGAACTCCAAGATGTATACATACAAGACAACATAGATTTTGTAAGGAAGTTCTTTTCCTACCATGTAGGTCCTAAAGGTAAGATTCAGGTCGTCAGGCTTAGCAGCAAGTGCCTTTACCTTCTGAGTTGTCTTGCCTGCCCTATTCTTATGACAGTACAAAAGTCTCTTGTCAGAAAAGTCTCTATTTTAGACTAGGAGCTAAGTCAATGCCTGATGAACAAGGAAGTTTTGAGCTATGAACTTATATCTTCGTGTCAAAACATAAAGACAGAGAGCTAAGCTTAGAGAGCTAGGGATGGTATTACTCTTTAGACTTACTTAATTTTCTTTATGTGTGTAAGTGTTTTCCATGTATGTATTTGCATGACAAGTCAGAAGAGGGTGTTGGATCCAGTGGAACTAGAGTTAGGGGTGGTTGTGAACCACCGTGTGGATGCAGGGAACTGAACACAGGATCCCTGCAAAGCAACAAGTGCTCTTACCTACTGAGCCATCTCTCTAGGCACCTAGTGATGGTATTCAATAATATTCCACCATGATAGCACTGCCACAGAATCCCAGGCAATGCTATGGAAAAGAAGAAGAGCCAAGCTCCTAGCAGCTACAGAAAGCAGTGAGGACATGTCCAACCAACAAGAGAAAGCACCCCAATACAATAACTACGCAAAATACAAAAGACTACGCAAAAGTACTCATGTCCCAAGAAATCAGCAAGTGTGGCTTCCAAATGCACACGAGAGCTTACTACAATCACTGCCCAAGACCTTCCTGTAAAACACTTTAGAGAGACATATCTAAACCCCAGACAATTCCACTGTACAATTTAGTACAACCAGGAGGTTCAGGAAACAGGAGTGAAACTTGCTGTTAGAACAAGCAAAATGCTAACTTAATATATTTACTAAAAAAAAATGAAACAAAACAGTAAATAAATTTTTAAATGACTAGATTCTAGAGTAGTTATCTAATAAAATAGATAAAAGACTATTATATATGGTCTCTTAATTTTCTTCATAAAAGCCAAACCAAGATGCATAGGCACAGTGAGACAGAATAAAAAAATATGTGGTTAAAAATAGGATGTGTATAATGAGTGATTACAGATGACAAGGCATAGATTGAAATGTTGCATCAAATCTAATAAAATGAATGTTACTTAGTGACATCAGCTATAATTCCCGTGAATATAAAATTTAATATTCAATGATAGCTTTGAAGCTAAAAGTACTAGAAAAATATCTTAAGGTCAAAGGCACTGTAGGCTTGTTCAGACAGTGTAACCTGGGGGGAAAAATTACTAGAAGTATGCTTGAACTCAACAGGTCAAATTTATTTAGTGCCTTTAAGTTCCTATTTCCTTATTTCATGCCGTAAAAACTACTATGGTTATACAAAACATTTAAAAAAAAAAAAAAGAGCCCTCCCCAACCCTGCCCTGCTCTATGCTAGGACCAGTGCTCAAGAACAGTTTTAAGCTCCTACTCTAAGGCTACCCACCCAGAGCAGTGAGTGCCTGCCTACCGGGCCGGCCTCAGGGTCCCCTGTAAGGGAGCCCAGGCACCTTCAGCTCCT
>NW_004949102.1:5192814-5231471 GCF_000317375.1 Microtus ochrogaster | reverse complement strand
TGGGAGGAGTGGGAGGCTGGGAGGAGGCGGAAATTTTTTTTCTTTCTTAATAAAAAAAAAAATAACTAAAAGCAAAGGAAAAAAAAAGACCCAAATTTGGCAAATAAACTACCTGTGACCTAAGATTGAGATGTTTGCAAAACTTCCCCATAGTCAAGAACTAAGGAAATAAGATAGAAGTACCAAAAATGACAGCCTTATTGCCCATCAATTAGCTTTTAAAGCAGCTTTAAAGGGTGTGGGGGGGATGGGTAGTGGGGATGGTACAGTACATGGAACTGGTAAACTCAGCAAATCTACACTAGCATGCACAAGGACCACGTCCAATCCCGTAGAATCCAAATTAACAACAACGAAAGTCAGGTATGATGGAATATATACTTAAAAATCCCAGCACTGTGGAATCAAAGACAGGCAAATCCTTGGAGTTTGCCAGCTAGCCAATTTAGGCTAATCTGTGAGCCCCTGATCCTGATGAGAGACCATGACAAAAACCAAGGTGGACTGCTCCTGAGGAATGACAGATACCCAGTTTCCTCTGTCCTTCATACACTAATACAGCTCTGTGTACATGTACAGGATGGGGGAAAGAAGGAATACGCACGAGACACCTGGATGTGTAATCAGCAAAGAAATTCCCTATATTTCAGCACCTAGAATGTTACCTTTACTAACGAGATGGCTAAGAAGGAAACATAAAATGTTTAGAGTAACAAAACTGTATAAATCAGAATTTAGTTCTGGGTATAATGTTAAAGTGAATCTTAAACCTAAACTGGTTTAGTCTTCAAAGGAAAAACTGATACAACTGGCCACAAAGAATGCCCCAGAGCTGGTGTTAAACCTGTGTTCTTTCTCTAATAAGTAATGGGACAGAGATTTCATTTACATCATAGAATTTAGCTAGATTCATGAAAAACAAAGTAAGACTCCAATGTTTTCTTGAAAATGAGGCACAGGCTAGCAGCCTATAAAGAACTGGGGAGGAAAAATAATTTTTCTGATATAAATAAAATGACACTGCTGGTGAAAATGTGATAGAACTGGACATTTTATTTCACTTAAGTATTTTGGCAAATATACGCTTAACTTTAAAAGTGATTCCATTTAAAAGGTAAAATCATAAAGAAAGGAAAGGATAGTAATACAGAATTGTTTTCTTCCTAGCTAGTCTGCCGTAAACAGACTACATACATTTTACATAAAGCAGCATTTCGACTCCATTTTAACGTTCAGCATACCCCATATTTAATACTACAGTAAAATCTTTACTGCTTAACTGCTGACTATAGAGTCATCACACAGTAATATCAACCCTAACAAATTTCTCATTCAAAGCATCAAGATACTTTAAGCAGAATATGCTTGTTGCCCATGTGATTAGAAGTAACTGACTTTATAATATTGCTTCAAATTTAGTCAATACCTGAATTCATCAATGACAGTTCAATTAACTGTGCCACATTTAAAATCAAACATGTTCAAGGAGTCAAGGTGTGTGTGTGGGGGGGGGTGGACAGGTGCTCTTTAGAAATGCTGGGGCCACTCAGAGAGTCAACAGGAAGGGCATACAGCAGTTATGCCTCACTAATGACTAGATGGTTAGATTACTAGATGGTTAGGTCAGCATATGGGAAATCCTTAATTTTAAGCGTTTAAGACTTTTGGTGAGTAAAACCAAACTGGTAGGGATATATTTTGCCCTTTCTTCATCTACAATCCTCAGATGTCCTGCCAGTTCCCATGGTAACTTTGGAGCTCTCTCAAGCTATGGAACACGCCAGCAAACTCAGAAGGCAGGCAGTGAAGGAAGCTAAAGGTCTCTCCCACTCTACCTTCTCCAGGCCCACCCCACTCACTCTAGAATTAGGGACACCGTTATCAGGGCTTCTGGGCAGCAAAAGCCTTTCTGAAGGACAAACAGCGAACTTCAGTCTTACGCTGCAGGTCACCTCCCTCATCAGTACTCAATGTGTCTTTCTATCCTCATTGCTCATTTTTACATGCACACTACCTGCACATTTTGCCTTATCAGGACATAAAATAGAAGAAGCTCATGTTACATACAGCTCTCTGTTCTTAATTTTCCTAAGCCCTGACTCCGAAGTTTGCTGATATTGATCGAGCAGCTGAGATGTGCAGAGCACAGCACTAAGTGCTTAACATATATTATGTCATTTAATGCTCATGACGGCCCAGGTTAGGTAATGCTGCCCAAGGGATTCACACTCATGTCTATGTGGTTCAAGGCCTACATACTAGACCACTATAAACAGCCAGCAACAGGATATTGATTAAACCTTCACTTGGTATTAAATGATAAAAGTATCTCATGATGAATACTACTTAACATCCCAGGGAAATCATCATGCTGAAGGTTACAAAGCAGTAAGTACCATGTAATTACCAGCTAAAATGAAAATTATGCTAATAGCCACATTCATAAAAAAGACTGGACTGATATACACTCAAGTATTAGCAGATGCTACCTCTGGGAGGCTAGCTTTTCCTTTATCCTCTCCTCTTGTTTTAATAATAACAAAAAAAATTAAACCATAAACAAGAGTTGCTTTGTGATGGATGAAGTGGGAACTAAGTGACAAAACAGAACACAATATCATTAGCAAGGGCAGTGTAGACAACGGTATTTTCCAGTAGAAAAATTATACCCACAGAGACAATTAGGATGGATTTTTAAAGCACAGCAGCAAGCTTTCCTGATTTGTAAAGATCAAATAGGCTAAGGTTTTAGTGTCTGTATTTACACAGAAATGAAACACAAATGCAAAGATACTATTCCTGGTTTTACAGTCCTCACATTTAACTATATTTATGGTGCTTGCAAATGTGTAAAATGCATGAACTTAGCTTAACCACCCACAAACATGCTTATCTATGGAGCCTGCAGAATGCCAAGGGAGATGCCAATGCTGCTTCTGGGGACATGCACTTGACTAGAGAAGTCCCAAAGCACAGATCAGAGTGCAAGGCCTTTCCTTCAACTCTTTATTAATATTTTAATTTTGAAGTAAGTGCTACTCAAAATAATTATAAAAAGACAACACAACATGAAAAGTACAATACTATGGTTTTTCTAGCTAAAAGAAGATGATGTGAAATAATTTAAATATTCTGTCTTGTTTTCGTACACCACCCCTCTGCCTTTCTCTATGTATGTATGTGTGGGGAAATCCCATCTCCAAATTGGCCTTCTTGCCAGTTACTTCAGAGTGACTGTTTCAACCAAATAAAATACCAAAATCCAAACTTGTCTTAATGTGAGTTTGAAAATCTTTAGGAACAAAAAGAAACACTGCTTTATCCATTTACATGTCTTCTACCCATCTATTTTTCAGCCTACATGTCTATTTTTAAAATGTAAAGAACAATTTATATTATATAAAACATTTAAAAATTCTCTATCAGTTTAAAAATTAAATTTTTATAAAAAGTCCTATAAAGAAAAGTATCTTTGCTTGGCTATAAAAATCTTACCAATGTAAAAAACAGAAATAATAACAAAAAAATTTTTACAAGAAAAAGAAATAACACAACAGGGAATGAGAGATATGCAACCTGCCCTTTTAGCCAAGAAAGGGTTGGCTCTCAAAGTGATATGCCAAACTTCTTCCCCATGGGAAGCCTCACCCTCTCTGAGGAGTGGATGGGGGGGGGGGGAAGCAGGAGAAGAAAGAGTGGGAACTGGAATTGGTAGATAAAATGAGATCGCTTTAAAATAAATAGATAGATAAATGTAAGGGGTGATGAAGAAGGGAGGGAGGCAGGGAGGGAGGTGAGAACCAGCAGAGCCAGATGAGAACTGCAGCATTGTGCATACAAGGGAACATTTCACATAGAATCTGAAGCAAATCGGGGGTCATCTGAACAGGTGTGTCTAAACATGAAACGCGGTATTTGCGCTTGAGGCAGGAACAAAGTGATACGCTATTAGAGTACATACAAGGTGACAGGCACCCTGGCTCTGTGTGGCCAACCAGAAGCCCTCATGGAGGCGAAGGCAGAAGGCAAGCTAAAAGGCTGGCTGACACTCTCCTTGTTCATATTTCCTCTCTTAAAAAGAGTAGTAAATGTCAATTTAGGCAGAGTTTTAAAGTTACTACAATATTATTGACTTAGTCTAAAAAATTCTGTGTTCATCCAAGAGGCCTCAAGCCTAAACAAAAACTGGACCTATTGGGTAAACTAAGAAGATCTTCTAAGAGAGGCTACAGCTTCATCAACTTTGGTAGAAAAACAAGCTTCAAGCTTTTGAGAGGAAGAACAGAAACACGAAAAAAAAAAAATAACATTTAGCAAACCACTGTTTTCTTCTGAAAGCCAGGGAGGTCCCAAGGATATTACAGCAGCCAAACCGGGCATTAAGGCTGTTGGAGGATACACACTGGGAAGAAGAGCTCAGCTTGGATTCTGACATCAAAGGTCTAAGAATGGCTGAGGAAAAGGATGAAAGGTGAAAAACAAAGGGGAAATGAGGGGAAGAAAAGAGCAGAGGAAGAAAATGAGGTCAGAAAGACAGAATGAAAAGGAGCTTATGTTTATGAAGTAGGAGATAATTGCCGCTATCAATATCTCTTTCAGTCTCTAAATGATGAGAGACATTATATATCTATCTAGACTCAGCAATTTTGCTGCCATTTTCTCCTTGGAAATCTATGGCTAACAACTACCAAATCAGAAAACTGAAGAGCAGCAACATGACTCATCCTGTCTTTCATCTTCAAAAACCCTCCCATGCTGTGGAGTTCACACTGCGTGCAGCTTTTCCTCACACTCCTGCCAGCAAACAAACTCCACCGCCAGAGAAACTGCAGAAAAATGTGAAGAAGCACCTGGCCAGAGTCAAGGACTCAGTCATCTGGATAGATTTTAATTCCTAGAGCCATATTTCAAAATTTAGTAAACTGATGAACTGAGAGGCACAAATCAGAGACCTCAAAAGTGAAAAAAGGATTTGGACAAAATATAGGGAAGGAGAGAAGAGAACACACCTCCAATAATAAATGGGCTAAAATTCTAACTATAACAATTTTAAAACTTCAGACATGAGCTTTGATCATAACTCAGTACCAAGGGCAGAGGTGGGGAAAGAAGGAATTCAATGTCAGCCTTCAGGGGTAGGGTGAGGATTGGAAAATAACAGATAATTAAGGCTGGACTGGGGGTATAGCAAAATGAAAATAGCACTTGGCTAACATATGAGGTCCTGGTTTACTCCCCAGGCTGAGGGTGGGGGTACTCAAAATCATTTCCCAGAACTCATGGGTTTGAAAGATGGCATGATCAACAAACAGACCTGAAACATTCAAAGTTCCTCCTGGACAGCACAAGATTCACCCACGGGTCATGGGGCTCTCAGGAAGTAACCGGCATACATTCTTCCACATTAGGTATTTATATTCACTCATCTTTTTTAAATAAAACAAAACTATTAAACTTCCAGGACTGCAAATTAATTAAGCAGATCAATCAACACAAAACAAGGCAACAAATCATCAAGAAAGAGTTTATGAATAGCTCCTTGGTACAAGCTAACCCCTCCTTTTGAACATGGGATGAGACAGAGACACAGACAGAGAAGTAGTGAATTAACTCTGGTCCAGGGCTCCAGCAATAGAGGGGTCAAAACAAGGATCCAGCAATGGAAATCTACCTGAGCCCTCATGATGGCCCTCTCTAGAGACACTCTTAGGAAAACTATACACTTGTAAGTCAGTGCTGTTAGACTTTGATACCTAGACCTTTAGTAAGATCACATTTTTAGAAGACAAAAGCAAGATTCCCTTGAATTTTAGAAATTAAAAATACCATCCTCATCTACATAGCAAAATCAAGGCAAACCAGACTCAAATGGACAAGGAAAAATATAAAGAAATTAATTATTCCCATCGCCAAGGTCATGGAAATTCCCTCTCTCTCCGTTTCCGTGTGGCTGGGGTCGGAAGGGACAGCACAGTAGGTCTGCGGTAGATGTGCAGCTTGCATTTCCATTCTGAGCAGCTGTCTGCTTAAATTACCTCCATGGATCGCT
Source organism: Microtus ochrogaster (assembly GCF_000317375.1). NCBI lineage: Eukaryota > Metazoa > Chordata > Mammalia > Rodentia > Cricetidae > Microtus > Microtus ochrogaster. Next base: position 5,225,422 of record NW_004949102.1, on the reverse strand, counting down.
ACGTCTGAGAAGCTGAAGCTATCAAAACACCATGGACATTGTAGAAATGAAGAAACGGTCAGTGTGAACACACAAACCATGCACACAAAATGCTTCTCCTACACTGTAGAAAGAGAATCTAGACCGCCAACAAATCTCCCAGCTCTCCAGCTTCACATGATACCAGCCCACCCAACACGCTCACTTCCATGCTAATCAAAGTCCAGGCTACCTTCAATCCCTGAGGAAAGGCTGCTGTGATGTCTTTCTCTCGTTCCTGTTTCCCTTCCTGTTGTGTTTATACGAAAGATAAGTTAGAGGGGTGAAAATCTGGCCTGGAAGGGTAATGTGGGTTTTTAACTAGACACCGTTTCTCAGTACACCAGTGAGGGGCTGAGCTCAGAAAAACCAAACAAGAAGGCACATGACAAACTAGGGAAGTGGCCAGCTGGAGCAAATCACTAATTTGTTTAGACTGTGATGGGAGAATAGGAGAATTATGCAAACCAACATGGGCCAGCAGGGCCTGTTCAGGGTCTACTGACCCTCTGTCATTTAGAGCAATAAAATAATAAAGGGGAATTCAAGCCAAAAAGGGGAAAAAACTCATCACTTACTAGTTCAGCAAATCTTTCTGTCATTGGTAGGGAGAACAAATAAAAAGTGCTGCCTGGTCTCAGTGTTGGAGAAAACACAGGAATAACCCCAAATCACCACTTAGCAGTGACTTCTCTAACTGCCTTACGCTAGGTGAACCTGGAACTGAAGACATTAAGACTCAGACATCTTGTAACCAATTAGACGGAAGGCTAAGCTAAAAATTTTAACTCATAAACAGAAAAACAAAAGAAAGCATATTTATTCTGCTCTTGGTTTGTGGTGCAGTAAGTCATTAACCTGCTTATGATACCTGTGAATCAGAGCACGAAGTTCATAAGCATGAGGAAAGGAAATAAAAAGCAGCTGGTAGGAAGGCCACTGCCTAAGTAACTATGTGTTCCTACACCACCTCCTTGCTGAGATGAGGCTGATCTTCCTAAGATATTCTGATACCAGGACCTCTCTCTCCCTTGGGACTCAAGGAGATCCCTGGCTGATTCTTAACAGCAGACAGATGTATGTCCTGTGGTGGTGGCAAAGGTGGTCAGGGAGCACCAGAGTGTGGGAACATACCGAATGAACACCGAATGTGGAGGGGAAAGGCTGCGAAGAGCTGTGCACTCCACAAGAGCTCAGAAGATATGTTTGAGACATGTTAAAGAGAGGAGAGAAGGGATAGAGACTAGGGGGAAAACAGACAAAAGATAAAAATTTAAAAAAAATGAAACAGACTTGTTTAAAATTACAGTAATTTATATACAGCTCCTTTCCGGGGCTTTTATGTTCACTTAGAGAGTTAGATTTTTTCGGCAGGCAATCAGGTATCACCAGAGTGGGTGGCACATCCAAACTGTGCACAGAGAAAGCAAGAGTGACAGGAGGGTGAAAGGAGACACATACTAGCAGCTGCAGGAAAATGAGTTAAGGCAGGGCTGCAACAATTAAAATGAGAGATTAGGAGCTGCTCACTAAAAAAAAATCCAGGAGAAGGAGGCTAAGGGAAGCAAAATTCAGCAAATTCATTGACCAAGAAGCTGGGTTAATAGCCAGGAAACTGCTGATATTTTGGGACACTGAATAAACAGTAACATTAAGAAAGATCAATAACCAAGTTAGATCCACTTACAGGTAAGGAAAAAAAAAACCCACATATGGAATCCACAAGCTACATTCTGGACTGGCTACTAGACCTGACACTCAGATATCCACCAGCCAGCAAACCAAGGAGAAAAGAATCCTAAGTAAGTCAGCAGTATGTGTGTGTGGCCACCCAGGGCTAAAGTACATAAGATCACCCAGCAGGTAAGACCTCTCTGATCTGTGACAGATAAGTGTGATCTGCACAACTCACATTAATATTTATCAAATACTGCCAGGGGACACTTTTCTGATATCTCGCCAGTTATTTAAATTGGTCTTCATTCAGTTTCACACACGCTGATGTCATCTTATCCCAGTTAGACGATAAGCAACTTTTAAGAGATATTGCATTTATTTTTATTTCACCACCAAGAAGGAGAGCAGCAACTGTGATGGCCTCTTTTAAAATATTAGCTCATGGAGAGGTGCTCGTAAGGCTCTGTTCCCAATGCCTGGAATACGGGTTAAGACTAAAAAATACCAGATGCATAATAACAATAAACTGACTTCACTATGCTGCCTTTTAACTGTTTGAGTGTTCATGTCCAAAGGCGTCAAGGCCCACAAACTAAAGAATGACCCCACAACTATTACTTCAGGAAAACCTGGCTCATTCCAGGCCAGTTGTTAAGCCAGAAGAGGTGAGAAGGCAGGGTTCCAGAAAGACCTTGACAAAGAGGCAGAAGACAGTCAAAACTCTAAGATTCCAGTAGCCCCAAAAGAAAAAGCTAGAGTTCATATAAGGCTCACAATAAGTAAGCAAAATATTGATAAAGCTACAAACAAAAATTATCTCTCCCAGGGTGTGTTATATTTCAAAATGCTAGTAATGATCAAGGAGGAAGGTTCTGGGACTGATGGCCACGAGAAAATGTGGCGAATGGAGACAACCATAGCCTGAGATGAGCCTCATGACAAAACGGGAAATTCCTATCAGTTGCTCTATAACTGTCCCCTGGCCTGAAGGATGGCCAGCCAGCCTGACTATCTAGGAGGACAGACACAAAATAAGGGAATAAACCATGCCATTAGAGGACCAGACTTTACTCCATGCGTTATGGTGATAAACAATCTCATTCGAGAAATAAAAATCAAGAAACCAGACACCAGCCAACAGGGAGATGACCAGATTAAAACAAAAAACAAACAAACAACAAAAAAAGTACTTTTTTCAGTCTTAGTGCCCAGAGCTACTATAACGGGGCACCATAAACAGGCAGGCTGACTATTCCCTCAGTATTCTGGAAGCTTTGAGCTAAAATCAAGGTGTATCCTCCCTCTCCCCGAAAGTACCACAAAAGCATCCTTCCTTGGGCGGATTCTTGGGGGGTGGGGTGGGTAATTCTAGAGGCTCTGAGTAATCACTGTCCTTCCCTGTCTCCTAGCTGAATCACTAGAATCTCTACCTCCATGGTCATACTACCTCCTTCCTATACAGAAACCCATTTAACCTAGTAGGATTTCATATAAATTTCTCTGCAAAGATGCTATTTGTCATCAGACCACATTCTAAGGCTGCAGATAGATGGAATTCCGCAGGGAGAGGATACTGATCAAATCACTATGCATACATTATAGAAATATCATAAAGTAGGCTTTTGTCAGTAAAGTGAGTGTATGTCAGAGGAAAAGATACCATGAGAGTAAAAGTAAGCAAGGCCATTCTAGCTATTAATGAGATAATTTGTTTCAGCAAAGAGCAAAAAGTACTGTTCAGAAATTAAATGCATTTAACTAGAGAGTTCTTTTCCTTTTGGTTTGTTTTGTCTTTTTTTGGGGGGGGGGGGTTTAAGACAGGGTTTCTCCATGTAGCCCTGGAGCTCACTCTGTAAACCAGGCTGAAATTAAACTCAGAGATTGCCTCTCCCCCTGCCTCTGCCTCCCAAGTGCTGGGCTTGAAGCTCTTGTTTTCAAGTGAACAATTGTATTATTGCATCTCTAAAGTAGCACTTTTATGACATAGCTAAGGAATCAACAGAATTTCATCCTCAAAATTAAGAAGAGACTTTTATATCCCATCTTGGAACACATGTACAGATGATAATAATGTGGAGCCACTTCAATGGCCGAAGCACATACAAAAGAGGCTTTAGAAACTCAGAGGTCCTTAATGATAAAGCTCACTATCTCTGAATGTGTTCTTTTGACAATGCCAGCTTTTAAAAAAAATTACTAAACATATCTATGTTGTCCCTGCATAGACCCTTATAGGCAAATGAAACTGTGGGAAAAAACTATAGAGAAAAGATGAATGGGGCTTCTTCCCCCAAAATGCACATCTGGTGAGTTCTGCCTCACACCCTTCCACAGCACAAGATGTTCTACACACTAGCATTGAACTTTTCTATTCTTTGTAAACTGGGAGGTATAGGAAGTGGAAGATCTGCAATTCAGCACATCTTCTAGGGTTTTTGGCACATAACAGTTATTTTTAATGTGGGGGGAGAAAAGCCTGTGCTCTCCCTACCCCCAAGCACAGCTGAGCTGATTCAGCACAAATCTACCCCTAAAATAAAATTTCAGTTTGCAGAAAATAAATGTGGAAAGTTCCAGCTCCAAGGACAAGATTCCAGAAAAGCTAACATTAAAGACTGGAAGAGGACGGTTTTAGACAAGACCACTAACAAACCATGTACAAAGGTAAGAACCAATACAAAGGTAAGAGCAGCTTTGGAGTCTCTAATAGTAAGCAAAGTAATGAAAGAGGGGAGTGAGCACCTTGAGGATTTCATCAGTAAGCAGGGAGCACCTTGAGGAGTCTCAGAGACAATAAATCATTTCTCACAGGTGAGTAAGCACACAGAAATTTCCAGGAATGCAGCTGAAAATTCCAGTCTCTTGATTTAACTTAGAGATGCTTTTGAAAAGGATATTACAATATGTAATACACAACAAACTACACCAAAGAGCCATATACTCAGCTCAACACACTGAGGATCCCCAAAGCGCAAAGGTACTTAGCACAATCTGCAGACCAAAGAAGAAAACAAGAACTCTTTATCGAAAGAACATTTAGGTGGCAGCAGGAGGAAAGCTACCTTGCCGAGCTTCCAGAAATAAATAGGCAACTCCATGGCCATTTCTGTTAACTGCCTGTTGGCAAACAAGGGAGTTAACGGCTTCAGGGAGAAGAAGGATCATTGCTGAAACACAAAAGGTAAAGACTATCCACAATAGACCTTGGTGTCCAGTGGATGTTGGCCTAAGCTCTTCATGCCCAAAAGGAGTCTTCTGCTAGATGATATAAGTCATCCAGAGCACCTCTTCATCTCCTGAGTATCTCCAGTCACTTGTTCAAAAATTTACAGCCACACTGATGGCAACAGCTGGCATTGGAAGGCAAGGACAAGCCTCATCATATAAAGCTGTCAATTTAAATCACAATGCATTCACAATCTGAGGGACTGTTTGGTCATTAATGTAAAGAACCTTTCCATAGTGTGGATGAATCAAATTAATATGAAGTGAAATATGTGGAGATGACAAAAAATGTTTTTAAAACTCAAACTAAAACACATCAGAGGTAGTTAGGAACAAGAATTCCAACCCTGCTGGGTGTGTGCTTCGTATTCAGCACAACTAATTGGCTAACACTCTCAAACAGCTAGTCAGTCATAAATGAGTGGTTAACAAAAAGGCCTGACCTGGTGGCCAGCCAGAGAGGCTGAGGGCCTCTCCTCCAGAAGGCTCTATGCACTTGAGGAGCTCATTCAGGCTGAAAGAAAAATAGCCCCTTCTAAGATCTGTTCCTGTTCAAAAGAACAAGCATCTAGAAGTTGTTGACCCTCCAGACTCAGGGGTGGGAGGTAAGTAGAGGGTGAGCAGCACCTGTCCCTCCCTCCTTACTCTCAGATGCTCAGTTCATATCTGTAGCTATGCCTAAGGATTAGGGAGAAAGAACTAAAGCTTTTTCTCATCTCAGCCACATTGCTCTTGAGCCCCTTGTCTGTGTGAAGTGGGAAAAGCATGCAATGTGATTGTGTTCTATAAACACCCCCCCAAAGCTGACAGGGACATCTCAAAGACTAATGAGATAATGTCTAGAGTGCTGTAAGCACTCAGAAGGCAGATACCTCCTCAAAGCAGAAGACTAGGACTTGTCGCATGTAAAACGCATACTATACACAGAAATTGACACTGCCCCTAAAGTACTATGGCCTTACTGGCATTCAAATCAGTATACACACAGGGAAAGAGATCCTTCTGGATTGGTCTTTAATTCAACGTAACAAAGTGAAAGCATATGGGTAAAGTATTCAATTTCTATGGCTTTTAGGATTTTATCTGTAAAGATGGGACTATTCTATACTTTTCAAAGTGTAGGTAAAAAAAATCAAACATGAAAATATGCTCTTAAAAATTCAGTGCCCTATTGTGAGAGAAAATTCAATAAACAGTGGTTGCAACTGGTCAAAATATATGAATGGAAAAGGCCCGGAACTTTGGAGATAAACACAAATCTCTATAAGTACAAGAACAGCCTATCTGTATAGCTAGTTCCAGGTTAGTCAGGGCTGCATACGAAACCTTTTAATCAAAATACACAGGCAGACAAAATACAATACCATAATATCATTAAAGAAATAAAAAAAAAAACTCTTACCTTGATCTCAGCCTAAAAATGGCAATCCTGCCCCCAAAAATCTAAGAATGAGACTCTGTCTGAGAGCTGTCTCCTCCCATTTTATAATCCTCACTATGGCTGGGGTCAAAGGCCTGCACCACTGGGATTAAAGATATGTACTGCCTGGATTCCATGGCAACTAGTGTAGCTACTGAGATTAAAAGTGTGTTACCACTGCCTGGTCTATAAGATGTATATATTAAAATACAAAGGAATTGCCATTACAGAAAGTCATACAAAAGTCTTTGCCAAATGACAACAATGAAAGAGTTTATAAGACATGCTTAGATATTTTAAATATTCATCCAGTAAGAAGAAAGCAATAACAGTTAAGCTGATCAGCCTAGCTCCCAGAAGCATAATGTCCTGGAGCACAGACATCTACAGCATATAGCATTAGCCATCTCTCAATTTATCTGGGGTTACTGAATAAAGGAAGCCATCTTGACCAAGACTATTTGAATGATTCAGGTTAATCTAAAGAGTCTGACATCAAATCCCTCCCCACTTTGTTCTTATCTTCTTATTTTTGGGTGCAAACTCATCTCTACAACTTGAACCCAGTGATTTTGAAGTTAACTGACATAGTAAAAATTGACTGTGTACCTACTATGCACCTGAACTCTCTTTCTGGACATGAAGATCATAAGACCTAATGTACATAAAAAATAAACATAATAAGAGTGGTCACTATTTACGTACGGTTTCCCACATACAGTATTGTAAACTATGAAATGTATACATGGTAAATTATGGGAAAGCAGGAAAAACCAAGAAGATTTTAGGTCAAATTTAACTTGCATCTTAAACGACAAAAAGAAAGCAAACAGAAAGGGCGAAATAAAGAAAATAAGACACAGGGGATCACATTGTGCTGTAAACAATGGTAGCAGGCCACCAAGAGCAATGGAAGCCAGCATTATTTGCCAAATGCACGGTGTGAATGACATTGATGAAGATTCCATTTTATTAGCTTTGCATGGAAAAAGAGACAGGAAAAAATCAGCAAGAATGCTGCAGGAGAGGCTGGAGAAAAGGCTCAGTGGTTAAGAACACTTGCTGCTCTGGGCAAGGAATCATGTTTGGTTCCCAGCACCGATGCAGAAGCTCACAAATGGCTGCAATTCCAGTTCCAGGGTATCAATCCGATGTCCTCTTCTGGACACTATAACCACAGGAATCCACATAGTTCATATACATAATTGCAGGTACACATACATAAAATAAAAAGAAATCTTAAAAAGATGGGTGCAGAAGCCCAAGCAAGAAGAGGATACAAGAGGAGCCGTGCAATGAAAGGCAGGGGGAAATTTTAGATACACAGGCTCCAGCCTCCACAGGTCTACAGGCTCCAAGTTTACAGACTGAATCAATAATGAATTACACACACATGAAAAAAGATGTGAGCCTAATTTACACATGTGCATTGGTCTCTCTTTGTCATTACTTCCTCAGCAATATAACATAACATCTATTTATATAACATTTACGGTATACGAAGTATAAATATTCTTGAGATGATTCAAACTATTTGTAGGGGATATGCACAGGTTATATGCAAATATTATATCATTTTATAAGGAGGAATTGCGTGAACGTTTTGGCCATTCAATGAGGTACAAGAACGAACACCCTATGGCTACCAAAGGGTGAGTGCACCTAGGGAATCTGCACATACAGTTGGTGAGTATCTGGAAAGACCCATGTGTAGACGGCTTGGTTTCCACAGAAGGAATTGGGTTGTGACAGCATTCTTGGGAGGTAGACCCTTGCTGGAGAAAGTAGTTAATAGCATCCCACCTTGGGAAGACGCATAATTGTTCCTTAGCTCTTCCTAGCTGCCATGAGGGGACAGGTCCACAGCAATGGAGCTGATCATGGAGAGGACCTCTGAAGGAATGAGTGGAAATATACCATTCTTCCCTTTAAGTGGCTCACAAAGGAATAACCGGCACAAAAAGATAATTAATTCCCAACGAACCAGAAAAGAATAGGTGGCATGTCTGATACAAGATAATAGGTCAGTTCTAAATATGACTGATTTGGCTATGGAGATTATTTCTGCCTTGCGTTCCAAAAGTACATGTTTTAGAAAGGTGGATTCTTAAAAGAGAGCAACAATGAAAACAATCTGGGGATGAAATAATCTTCAATGAAGGATTTCTAACCCCATAATTCTAAAATGTCTGCATCAATCACGAAAAAAGAAGGCTAATTTACAAGCCAAGTTAGTTAACAGAAAAAAAAATTCAATGACATAAAAATGAAACAAAGGCACCAATTAGTTTACCAATGAGTCTCATCAAAAGATTTATTAAAAGAAATGAGGTCTAGTGCCTGAAAGCCTACGGTGGCCATCTACCGCTAGCTTTGCTACGTCCGTGAATTCAGGCTTCTTGCAGTCATAGCGTCTCTATCATTTTTGACCCTCAATTATTTAAACACGTTCCAACTTTGAATACAATGGTTCCCATGGTGATAGAAATTCTGCAATTAAGGGACAAGAGTTACAGGAATGATTCATATGTCAGTTGTAAATGCCATGTGACAAGGGAGAAAATACTGGAACTCGGCGTTACATGCTCTGTGAGAAAGCTGAAGGAAATCCCCAATGAAGACCCAGTTATTTTACTGAAAACAAAATGACTGAGATGAGCACTCTCACTTTTTTACATAAGCTGTGCTTTATGGATGTGGAGGGGGCGGTGCATAGACGAGCAGGAAGACAGACACAAAGACAGACAGAGAGATCGAGGTGCATAATATAAAATCCATAAAGAATCAATAAAAACTTTTTTTTAAAAAAAAGTCACATCCTAGACATTGAGTGTTAAACAAAATAAATGAAAAACTAAAATTATCACGAAGTTCAATGTCATGATGAGCCAGTGAAGATATAAGCAGGAAAGTCATTTACCATGAATATTTGTCAATTGAGATCTTAGTGAGAGGACAACAGGTGATAAACAGGGCAAAAAGAGAATGAGGTGATGCACACCCTCAAACATGCACCCCCCCCCCTTTAGTATGGAATACATGTTTCTTTGGAGGAGGCCAACATCCTGATCCCACAGCTAATCAGTTACCACATTAACCTGCACAATAAGTACAAAAGTGGGAAACTCAATAGAAACAACAATGTAATCATGATGCCAGTCGTATGCTGATTCATTTCTCTTGACCTGAGATTCAGAAATCAATATAAAAGCGCAGGGCCACTCTAAATTCCGAAGAAAAATTACTCCTTTTAGGGAATACACCTTCCTAGCATCAGGACCAATATGAAAGAGAGTAGCATCTTGTATTCTCATAGCAAGGGGCTGCGAAAGGAGAGGCAAACACTACCCCAGTCCACAAATGATGAAAGCAAGACTCAAGAGCAGTCATCCTCACTAAGGCTGTTTGGCCCACAGCCAGACTGAAGCCTATGTAAATAGATTCAAACCAATGTGAATGCTCACAGCTGGAAAAGAGGCCATCAAAACTAATAAAATATCTTAACATTTTACCTTCCATCTTAATTCTCCACATTCTAGACATCTCTCAAAAATGCCATTATCACTGACTCTCGGAGAGGAGTCAGAGAGGATGATTTCGCTTCCACATCTTCCTTAACCTGTGACAGGCTGCCCTAATCAGCTTTTATACACACAGACACACACGCTCCTCACGGTGGCTCCTAATCAGCATGTACCATGCTGAACAGCTGCAGAGGTCTGAAGGGAATTGGCAGAAATGTGCAATGATGTGCTAGCCATCCTGCCAGCCCCCCCTCCCCCCGAGGCAGCAACTGCCCTGCCCGCTCCCAGACGCCAGAGCTCATGGGTGTTGACTGTCATAACTGACAGGCCCAAAAGACAGGCAAGTGGTTTCAGGTGGTGAATCAGGAAAAGTGGTTAGCATTAGAAATGCTCTAGCCCAGCAGAGCTGAGATGCATCCAGCTCCCTACGTGAGGATACAGTATTCATCATTTACACAATGTCACTGTGGGGGACAAAGCGCAAGTCTCCACACAAACGGAATTTAATCAAGTCCCTTGCAAAGAAACCAGTAAATGAAGCTGCTCCCACTAAGAAGGCACATAATTGCTTAAGAATAGACATCATGCCTGACACTTGAGGTCAATCCTTTTGTCCTGTGATGGAGGACTTTACAGTGGCCTGACACACAGTCCTTGAGAGCATAGCCCTGGCTAGCCCCCCAGGGCTACCCAGCAGCAGCTGCAAAAGACTGTGATCTGTGTGCCCAGAGATGACACAGAATCACAGCAGGAAAATATGTAAAGGATACTAGTGACTGCCCTAATATGACAGACCTTCCCACATAAATCAATTATGTAATGTCACTTCTGGGTGACTGGACAGGTTGCCTTCAAAAATCCATGGAATTCCTTGGTTGTCTATATGCAACTGTTTAAAAGAAAGTGAATGAGTGATATGATATCAAGTGGAAGGGATTGAGATGTTAGACATTACATCAGATAACAGGGGATCTGGAAATTGAAAGAGACTTAAAGCCATCATTTGCACTACACTTCATGAATGAATATAGCGCTCTGTCAACTTTTATACAATGACAAATGAGCCTATTCTCTGAAGGAACCTGAGGAGATTTAATACTCATTTTAGGGAATCCAGATTGGTGAATTCAACTTACATCCAACTTCAAAATATCCTGCTATGATTTGTCATGCTACTACTAACCATGATATATAATAAACCTACTTATTTATAAAGTTTGTTTACTTAAGATGGGATAGCAAGTAGTCTAGGCTGACCTTGAACTCTTCCCTGCTTCAACTTCTCAAATGTCAGGACAACAGGCATGTTTCACCATGCCCAGACATGCGACTATATTTATAATTCAAAAGCTAGTGTGTGTGTGTGTGTGTGGAGAGAGAGAGAGAGAGAGAGAGAGAACATGTTAGCAATCCCAGAACCTCAGGAAAAAAAGCAAGAGTTCAGGGAGACCTTTTGGTACACTGTATGCTTGAAGCTGTCCTGAAACACACTGGATCTTGTCTGTAGGAATGGGTGCATTGCACACTAGCTGAAATCCAGAGTTATCTTAAACTGTCAAACATCCTAAGTCTAGGGAGGAGTAAATAACATGAGCTTAATGGTGAAGACCAGACCACACTGATGTCGGTGGTCTGTGTCACTTCAGGAAGACACAGGATCAAGGGAGATAAAGCCCGAGAGCCATGCTGAGCTCCTCCACCCTTCATTGGCCCTGCTTCTCGCTGGACACCGCAGCAAGAGAGCTGACACCTGCTGGCCAAACTCCTCAGCGCACACAAGGGAAACCATGAGCCCCAGGAACCCTAGTGGCTTAACAGAATATAGCCAGGCTCCAAAAGAAAGAGAGAGTAGGCAGAGTCAGAGGAGAAGCCATGTAGCTTCTAGAAGGAGGCTTTATTAAATACTCAAGTACTCCAGCAGGAGACACACACACCGGAACTTTGCATGTAAGACACTGCCATGTGGTGAAACAAAGATTAATAAATATGGGTTAATTTAAGATACAAGAGTTAGACAGAAGTATACTTAAGCTATTGGCCAAATAATATTGTAATTAATACAGATTTTTGTGTGATTATTTCAGGAGTATGGGTGGCCAGGAAACAAATAAGCAGGCTCTGGCAACACAGGGGTGCTGCAGAGGTAAGGGGAGAATGGGGGGGGGGACTGGAAGGTGAGCGGAATTGGGGTGCATTGTATAAAATACCCAAAGAATGAATAAAGAAATTATGTTTAAAAAAAAAAAGACCAGACCTAACTAGATGATAGTATTCTGAAGTAGTATAGTATGCAGAAGATATTATAATATAAACAACAACCCACAATATGAAGTCTCTAAACTAAGACATGCTTTAGAGTCCCTTCCTGAACAGCCATCCCATTTGTTTTCTGTGAACTGGTCCTGGACTTTGGAATAAGAAGTCGGGGGAGGGAGGGAGGTATATTAAAAAGGCCACTATTCATAACACTTGAAGAATATTGCCATAAAAGTAACAGTATAAGGACATGCACTCTAGCCCTTAGACTGCAAAGTCAACATACTACTCAGCAAGCAGCCTTTACAGTGGCTCCTGAGAAGCCACCCAACCATTGCCCATTAAAGTCCCTGCTGTTTAGTAGCTGGAGTAGGGGCTCCTGGAAATTTCAAAGGCCAGGTAGAATTAACGGACAATCCATTTCCCTACACGTATTCTTAACAGAGAACAGGACTTCTCTCTCCTGTAGTCATCTTGCTCCTCAGAAGTAGAAGAAACACACAAAAAGCAGCATCTTTCCCTCACTACTAACTCCCATGGTCCCGTACTTATAATGGAGGTGGCTGGAGAGAATAGACGAGCCAAATGAATGCAGCATGGGGCAATACGCCATTATTGAAACTGGGATTGAGCCTGGAACTTGCCGTGAGAGCACTGGCAATCAAAAGATGGTCAGGGCCCCGATTTTAAACATCTCCCAAAGGGGACCACTTCCTGACACATAGACACACCTCTCTTCATATCAAAGTAACTCCACTAGACTTGGTCGGGAGTATCATCTGCTGCTAAAAAGCCTAGAAAGAACCTCGTCTAAAATTATCGCTACTAAAGCATGAGACCAAGTCCAAACGTTTACAAATGCATGCTCATCACTTACCTTCTTCCCAATGAGCTTTTTTCGAAGGAATTCCCGGGCCTCAAACATGTAGGGAATGTCATACAGGGGACGCAGCTTCTTATTCTTATCCTGCCCCAAAACAACAACAACAAAAGCTATTAAGAATGGAAAAAAATTAACAAAGGGAATACTGTAACACACAGGAATATATGTGAGCCTGTCTCCTATGATCACAAATATTAACTAAGTGCTAGACCATATAACTAGTTACTAAATTGTTGGTTGAAATGCTTCTCAACTGGCAGGCTCAAAAGGAGTGAGTGTAGTGATCCAAACTGGAAATGAGCAACACTAAAGAAATTCAGTGTACTCTGGAACCCACTGGACACACTGAAGAAATTCAGTGTACTCTGGAACCCACTGGACACACTGAGGAAATTCAGTATACTCTGGAACCCACAGGACACACTGAAGAAATTCAGTGTACTCTGGAACCCACTGGACACACGTAAGCACACATGAAATCTAACTTCAAAACTGCCTTTAAGTGCCAACCAACTACTATTTATAAACTAGCAAATATATATATTATTTTTTTAAACTAGGTGATATGTAAATTTATACAAAAATATACTTACATATTAACTACTTTATATACAGCTGGACTCAAAACAAAATGTAATACAAGAGATCCTAGATACAAAGTAGCAACACCAAAGATGTGCTAAGAATTGAGGAAAATGAAAAGAAAGAAGTGATCCAGCAGAGGTTTGTTGACATAAAATCTAATGTATTTTCAGGACAAAAAGAGAGGTAAAGGTTTTTTTTTGGGGGGGGGGGGGGGGGGGGGGTTGTTGTTGTTTGAGTCAGGGTTTCTCTGTAGCTTTTGGAGACTGTCCTGGAACTAGCTAGCTCTTGTAAACCAGGCTGGCTTCGAACTCACAGAGAGCGGCCTGCCTCTGCCTCTGGAGTGCTGGGATTAAAGACATGTGCCACCCCCACGAGATGTGGAATGTATTTTTATTGTGTACAACCTGGCTCATCACCTTATGGACCTACGACACTCCTCTTCCAAGGTTGCTACAAACAACCGTCACCTGCAGATGATGAGAAAGTCTTGATATGGTGAGAGGAGTAGGAAAAAATAGAACGTAAGAGCTATGAGAACCTTTTAAAGAAATGAATTATCAGAATCTGACAGCTCAGAGAACAGAGGAAACAAAATGGTAGACATACAACACTGAGTCACGATGACAGGGCTAAGAAGTCCAGAGTGGCCTGCCTTTGATGGGGGTGGAAACTGGGGAGATGTGCTTAAAAAAGAGATTGTATCCAGTCTGATATGGCGACTTCAGAGTCTCTTTCACATGGGGCTTGAAGTTCCAAGACAACAAAGATCCTACACATTTCTTTCTTCTTCTAACTCCTCAGAGCCGCATGCAGGACCTCTGTTTAGTGTGTGCTCACATTAAGTGGGTATTTTGTGCCTTCTTTTTCTCCTTAAATAGCTTTCCACCATTCTAATGCTCTATTCAAAACTCATCCCAACGTCAATAGTAAGGAAAAGGAAAATGAAGTAGGTGCTTCCTCTCAGAAGCTCACTAAGCTTTGATGTATTGAACACATAAGAAATTTCAATTCAAGCCGGGCGGTGGTGGCGCACGCCTGTAATCCCAGCACTCGGGAGGCAGAGGCAGGCGGATCTCTGTGAGTTCGAGGCCAGCCTGGTCTACCGAGGTAGTTCCAGGACAGGCTCCAAAGCTACAGAGAAACCCTGTCTCGAAAAACCAAAAAAAAAAAAAAAAGAAATTTCAATTCAGTGCCATGGACAAGAAAATCTCTTATGAGAATGTAAATAATTCTTTCAGTTACGAGATTTTGAGCATCACATTCATCATCCCGCTGTCATCCACTTCCTCTGTGGAATTAAAGAAAAGAAAAGGATTGTTGTCCCAGCAATTAGCAGAAAGAGAAGGCACATAATTTCAAGAGCTTGAGTGTCCGATCTCAGAAAAGTGTCCTGCACCAACAGGACCAGTACCTATGCATGTGTATGATCCTAACATGAGAATTACACAGCCAATTCTCAGAACGGGAGAAGAATCAAAGTGGACGTGCTGAGTAGGAGCTGCCCAGTCTAAAGGGAATGATGGGTAATTTTTTAAAAAGTGTATTTATGAATATTTTATAAATGTCCTGAAAGTCAGGTATAATCAAGGGACCACAAATTAAGAAGTTGTTGTGCAGCAGGAAATAAACCAACCTCAGAAATTACAGAAGCCCGAACCTAAAAGTTCAGGTTCCTCCCCGAGGTTCCTAGGGAGAAGAGACCCCACCCCCACCCCAGGCAGTCTGCAGTTGATGGATGGAAGTACAGGGACCCAGCTTACACCCGTCATCACTCATGGGAGGGTGGGCTGCTCTGTGGTGTGGTAAGCTTTGGATCATTTGTGCTCCTTTAAGGACCATACCCACTTCTGTAAAACCAGTAAATTCTTTGTTTTGCAAAGATGGACTTTGTTGGAACTGTCTCTTTGATCCATCATGAATAGATGTTTGCTGCAAATATAACATTTAACACAAAAGTACTGAAAAGAGTAACTGATGACACTCAATGGCACAGAAGAACTGCTGGCAGATTTTAGTTACGAGCAATGGACAGGATTTTGTTTTGTTTCTCAGTAAGGAGATTCAAACCTGAGCTTGCACACCCTCGAAAAGACCTCTACCACGGAACTCCATCCCAGTTCCAACAGGATTTTTAATAAAGACAACAATCAATCGTTATCAGAATCAGCCCTCAGGAATAAAACAGAACCAATGGATTCACACTCACCAAGCAAGAGAGAAAAATCTATTTACAAAGAAGAGCAGTATGATTACAAAAGTCTTAGTGAACAAAAATGTTTTAAATTAATTGAACAAAACAACGATGTTTACAGCCTTACGCCGTGCCAAGAAGTCTGAATTTCCATTCCTTACGTACCTACACACCCTGAACCTCCACACAGGAATGAGAAAATGACACTTGACTGTAACACTAATACTAAAATTGAAAGGCAAGAAATATAATTCTGGAAAGTATCCCAGAGAGGGCCACAGGATGATGTATACATTTTTATGTAAACAAGAATAATATTTGCAAGGTACCCTTGGGGACAGGACTGATACAAAATCCCCTCAAAAGAAGAAAAGTGAGGAAACAGTATGCCAGCAAGCACCCTAATAATAAACAGGGAAACTCGGAGTCTGATTATGTCTCTCATGGTGCTAGGAAAGAACAAACAGCACAAGCAGAAAACAGGGACAGCAAGGGCAAACAGAACGATCTTGTTACTCTAACCCGTCAGAACTAGGAGCTATTGACATCTACAAACATCTTACAACAGAGATATTAGAAGTCCCTAAGAAGCCACAAAATAAAAGCAATTCCTCTAAATCACCAGGTACATAAAAGCCTTTGAAATCTCTAAGAGGCAATTGAGGTATGGGATGTATTCTGGGGAAAGAGGACTGCAGCTGAATCTTCTGCTAAAAAGGGCTGTCTAGTTTAGATTCTAATTTACATGGAAATATTTTTTTTCAAAATAAAAATAGAAGAGAATGCTTGCTTTATCTGGTGGGCGAATAATACACAAACCAATATGTGCTGTGATCACCATTCCTCCTGAGAACTGACATTGCGTGTAGGCCCTGCAATGACTCACGTTAGAGACAGAGAGATAACTGCAATCATCTGTCCCCCTCCTCCAGCAGGAGGCCCAACACCCACAGCTCAGCACATGAAGATACATCTGGCCTTTAGACAGGAGGCATTTTATTTTAGGCCAGTAGCCGTAACAGGAAAATGTGGGGTCAAAGATCTTTTGAAGTACAAAACAGAGACCTCCTGTCAAATCCTTGCTTTCAGGCTTTTCCAATCCTATCCCTAAAATCTTTGGCATAAAATAGGAAGTTTGAGTGGAGTGCTGACATGGTATGCTTGTGGCAGGTTTACTGAGATTACGCTTTCTGAGATTAATGGGAGATTCAAGGAGAAGTGGTCATCTGAATTCAAGCCAAGAGAACTTAGTGCAAATCACGAGTACTGGGTGGGTTCAAGACAAGACGGAGATACGAGGCCTCCAGAACAAACAAGGGAGACAGGAGAAGCAGCTTATTTCCCAGCAACCTCAATTTACATTCCCCACTCAAAATACTTAAAGGGATGTGATTGACATCAGGATCACCATTATCTTTGGAGGAGAATTTACATTGTAACAAGGGAAGCCAGATACATTGGAAAATTAATATAGCAATCTAGGTAGAACATGATGCTATACTACTAGAAATGGGTGGAAGCAGCAAAGAGGTCAGCTGTGGTCAGAAAGAAACACAAGAATTGAAAGACAGATACTAAATAGAATGTGAAATGTGAAAGGAAGGCAAATATCAGGGATGACTTTTGGATCCAATGAGTAGGGGACATCAAATGAAGAGGGAGACCAGATGGTGTGGACTAGGGAAAGAAGCAAGAGCAGGAGCGGAGCCGTGGTCCTGCAAGCTTCAGCTGCTAAGATCCACGTGGAGATAAGTGGACAGCTGGATGCACTTATCATAATAAGTTTAATAGTCTGAAAGCTGCATCATGTAGAGTGGTAACTGGCTCCTCCGGAACCTGTCTAGCACCGAGAGGTAACGAATATGTACAGGGAGAGAGGGGAGCTAAAGTGATAGAGCAGATGGACTCATCAGTTGTATCAAATACTGAAATGTGAACTAAGCAAGATAGGGGTGAAGGTTCAAATTCTGATACCAGCTAAGAGTGGTCTTGGTAAATTCAGCAGGGTAGTTCTTGGGGATAGTGCTATGCCCAAATCCGCTAAGTCCCTCCAAAAGCCAACAAGGAGACCGAGTCCCCTACGTAAAAGCAAAGAGCCTTTATTTTATGCAAGTCTGCAAACTCGATCTCTCTGCATTTCCAATGTACTGGAATAAATGGAGGGCCCCGAGCTCAGTTAAGCCCCGAGCTCAGTTAAGCCCCGAGCTCAGTTACAGTAGGGTTTTACAGTAGTCGTAAAGGTGTAGGTGAGGGGTTTCTGAGGTTTAGGACCCCTGATTGGCTGACATTTGTCTAGGGGTGTGCTAGTGAGTGTATGCTGGCAGGTGATCCTATCTACAACGGTTGGAACATTAGGCATTTCCTTTCTATGGTCTGTCCTTGGGTGGTGCTCGGGTAATCTCAGTTTATGGTCATTCCTGCAACAAGGTATTGCTTCAAGGTAAATTACTGAGACTCAGGCCTCCATTAAACTTATCAATGGCTGAGTCCTACTCTGGCAGGTGATAAAGGTTGAAGTGGGTGATCTGTTCATATTTAGCTTATCATGGCTTATTCCTACAATAGCATGAATAAAAGTCTCAATAGAACTAAAAATGAATATATTGAGAGAAAATTTCTGAAAATTGAGAGAAAGCAAACAAACTAGTTGTGCTGAAAACAAATAGAAATGAAGCGGGAGCTGTGAAAAAATGGGGTGAAGAGTTTGAGGATTCAGATGAGAGAAATGACAGGCAATAGCCCAGCAACGAAAAGATGAGTGTTATTAGATCGAGACGATGACCACTAAAGCAGTGTTATTAAACACCAAAGGGGGCAATGGCTTTACACGGACAGCAACCTATTGTTGGTCTACATTTGTATAGATGCAAGTTTCTTTTAGGTTGAGGAACAGGAGGTGTGGTGGAATCTTCTGATTTTTCAGATAAATTCATTCATGGTTAGAAACTCTGACAAACTGGAAAAAACACTGATGAGAAAAGAAGCAAAGACTATATTCAGATACTTTACTAAAGAACTCAAAATAGTAAGCCGATGAAAAAATATAATTTTAATAACCAAAGAAACTACATTACAACTGTAACATTGACAAAAATTCTTAGAGAAAGAATATGGAGAAACTAAAAATGCCCCTTACCTACTGACAGAAACATAAAATGTCACTATGGCATGGTACTGCACACTGATGTCGGGATGGCACACCCCTCTAATTAATGAATGCTACTTAGTGTAGGCCCCAGGCCTCATGCAGAAGACATGTGCATCAATATCCATATCAACACTGTGCATAGTGTGGTCATGTAATGGAATAAAACAATCATGCTGAATTAGAGCAACAAAACCATGGAATAAATTTGAAAATATTGAAAAAGAAAAGGAAGTTACAGAAAAAATACAGAGTATTATTCTATTATTCATAGAGCCATGTCAGCAAAGTTATAAACATATACACAGATATGAAACACAGCTAATAGTTGCTGATACAGAATAGAGGAAGATAAAGGATAGTGGACTAACAGGGCTAATGATGAAATGCAGGGACTTTCGGACATAAATGTAATACGTGACATTAAGGAGCAAATACGGGATAATGTCGAGGCTGAGACAGAGCTGGGCGTTTATTACCACGAAACCTAGCTGATCACGTCCACCCATTCCTCACCACGTCTTCTACTTTTATTCCTGTGTGCAGCAGACTAACTGGCTGCTACTCCCCTCACAAAACACACATTATATTCTTGTCCTCTATCAAAACAAGGGGAAAAAAGCCAGTCCGCACAGATGCGGCTTTCCATGATGCAAAGGGAATATTTAACTACAAAATGTGCTATGAAATAAATAGGGTCAGTAAGAAGTTTGACTTTTGTCTCAAAAATAAAACAAACTATAACACATTAATTAATGTAGCCAAGCAGAATCACACTCCGTGATGATCTTAAAATTGCTGAATTAAAATAAGAACAGACATGATCAGACTTAAATGAATAAAATTTCAAACAGTAAATAATGGACCCGTCCCAGAAGCTCTGCCTCACATGGCTTTTTAATAAACAAACGCTGCAATTTCCATTTGAATTACAGACTTAAAATAGGAACAGTATCACATGCCCTGGGCATATTTACAATCAAGGACCTTCCAATTCCCTTGACAGCCAGGAGACAGGTCCACAAGGATAGCCACTGGTTTGTAGTCCTGAACACAGAGAGCAGCACATTTCTACTATTTAAAGTCTGCTAAGCACAAAGCTACACGGCAGGAGAGGTGAAGTTTAAGCGAGTAGCTCCCTTCGCCAAATGAGAGTGTGCACACAAGCTGCACATACTCAAACACATACCAGGAGTTGTTGCACTGGGGGTAGGGCGGGGGTGGAGGAGAGTTTTATTTCTTAACTAGCTCTATGTGTACTCCTCACTCGAAATACATCTTAAGAATACGCAAGACACAAATATGGGTAAGTACTAAATTTACAACCAATACATTTCATACAAATCCCAGGGACCAAAAGAAAAAAGTGAAGGTCTATAAGCAACACTTGAAAATGCTGGGAAGCAAAAAAGAAAGAATAACAAATGGGCTTAGTCTAGAAGCCAATGTCATGAAAGAAAAAAGAGATCAGAGGTTTAAAAAAGCTGGAGTGAAGAAAATGGCTCAGTAAAAATAACAAGTAGGTTAATAACAATTGGGGAATTCAATACTCCTTGATCTTCTACACAGATGACAAATGTGACACAAGTACTGATGGGAAGACAGTTTCCAAATATTCCTCAGTACCAACTCATCTAACACTAGGAGTAGATTCTGAGATTCTATTACATAGTAAGCCAATTTGACCACACCCAAGCAGAGGTCGGGCAGGCAGACACTCATTCTTTCCCGAGGGCCAGTCTTACACTGCCATGGTAACAGGAAAGGGGCAGAGGAAGTGGCAATTCCACAAAACGGTCCCAGTTACAAATGTCTCCTGGCAAACTGCCAGCAGAACAGTGTCACAGAACCAAAAGAGTGAGTGAAGTAGAAATGAAGGCAGCCTGTGTCCTTGAAAGGACTGACCCCCTTATCTCCAGTGCACAGCACACGATGATATTCCACAGAAACGTGCATATCCCAAAATTAAAGAACCATTTTCAAGACTATCATGTAAGAAAAAAAAATCTCCCTCAAGAGACTGCTCTTCTACTCAATTACATAAGCCAACTAAGAGCCTTTTCAGAAGTGCTTGCTATTTATTGCTCACATGCAGTGAGAGAGGGGAGGAAAGAGAACAGACAGTCAAAGTGGGAAGGAATTGGCTGAATGCCAACCCCCACCCCTAAAGACACTATCAAGACTTTAAGAATAAATAGCTTGAAGGCTCTAAGGGTCCTAACCACTATTCAAGTAGCAAACCTTGCGTGGTCCCCTCACCTCACTGCAAACGCTTCTGCAGGAAGGAGGACGGGGAGAGTAAAAGAACAGCACGGCACCTCACAGACCTCATGCCAAAAGGAGCCAAGAACTGCAAGTAGGAGACTGTGCCGCAAACAGAAAGGAAGGTCTCAAATTCACCGGGGAAAAAAAAAAAAACTTTAAAAAATTAAAAAAGGCGGGCCCCGGGACCCGCCCCATCTGTCCTTCCTGCACAGGTGTGACTTCCCACCTTTCCTCCACCCACAAATGCTCTGAGAAGAAAAATCTGCTCTGATGAGGAACAATGGCAGCACCACCTTCTGTAGAGGAGTGGAGAGGACCTAGGAGACGGGTCCGGGATAAGAAAACAGCAAGGACATGGCACACTTCAAAAGAACAAAGTTCAAGGTCAGTACCCCAGAAGACAGCCATGAAATGAGGTGCCATTCTTCAAACGTCTCCTGGCACTAGGTAATCGGGAATGAGCGGACCACTTGCTGCCAACCAAATAATGGGAGTCTGGTTCGTGACTGTGGTAGGAGCTACAGGTCTACCTGGTGTGGTGATTGGCTTCAGTTCACTCCAATGACTGTCAACATGATCACCTAGCTCTTTAAATGGTTTTGCAGTGAAAGTAAGGCAAAAAGATAAGTTCTCATCTAATAGAGAAAATGAGTGAACTCTAAGTTCGTGCTTAGAAAGCAGGCTGGAAAATACAAGTTCCGTGGGAAAATCTACTTAGCTGAGTTAAGTTTTACAACATCAGACATGGTGTTAACAAGAGAGCTAATGTCAAGAGACAGAAGAGATAAGGCACGGTTACAGCACTAATCACTTCCTACATTAGTACTATAATTTAATTACTTCATAGGGTCTTATCTTACCAGCGAAACCTCACAAGGGAAGGTGTGTGTGTGTGTGTGTGTGTGTGTGTGTGTGTGTGTGTGTGTGTGTGTGTAGATCTATGGTTTCTAAAATGTAACCAGCATGGGGCCACACCATTGCAAAGTGTCAATGGTGAATAAAAGAAGAAAAAATGGAAATATTTCTGTCAACTGAAATGCACTTACTGTGATAATGGGACTAAGTAAAACCGATACAGCTCTAAGTGGGTTAAAAAGGAGAGAGTTGCCACTGAAGCTCCATAGCATGGTTGGCAAATCCAATGAATAAGGCCTCCCTCATATTACATTAGCTGACTAAGAATATTGGCCATTAATGATCGTATCAGAGCACCTAGGCTTGAAATCTCACTGCACAACTGTGAAAATAAAAGCCAAACAATCAATATGCTCTTTTTAATTTAGCCTGGTTTCTAAGACAGAATGTCTATGAACTCTAAACAGACCTTGTACTTCCCATCCTCCTCCCTCTGCCTTCGGAGATCTGGGAATAGAGAGACGCATGTGTGTCCATGTCCTGTTTCATTATATCTTTAAGGCAATTGCCTGTCTCTTTACAGGTTTAAGACAATGAACTGGAATCTTTGGCTTGGGGCGGAGGCTGGAAGACATGACACAATCTGCCAATAGCCAGTAGTGATCAGAAAATCAGAAATCCTTACAGAACGCCAACTACTATTCAAGGATAGCTGAACTGATAAACTGAAAATGCCCCCACTGTAACAGTTCAACACTAAATATATTGCTACAATTAAATCAAACAAGTAACTACCTGAGATGAAGTAAAGAAAGAAAAGAGAAAAACAACCAAACCCTCATAAATCTAAGATGAATTCTAAACAAAAAATATTTTGGAGCTAAGATGAAAGAGAGGTGGGGCTATAACTTAGTGTTGGAGTGTCTGCCTAGCAAGCATTAAGTCCTGGGTTCATCTCCAACACCAAAAAGGAAAAAAAAAAAAAAAAAAGGAGCTCAGGATGCAGCTCAGTGGCTGAATGCCTAACTGGGACTCCGGCTCTGCACTGAGCTCCACTGCAACACACTAAACAAATCAACAGGGGAGAAGAAAGGAAAAATCAGTACAAGATTGCCCCGTCCTTCCTTTGTTCTGGAGGAGTACCAGAGATACGACAGGGGTGAGGTTTTGCTAAATGAAATGAAATCAGCTGCTGTTCAAATGAACAGATGGAATAGAGGGAAAATGAGAAATAATTAGCATCTCTGAGAAGAGTCTCTTTTCTACCTAGCTAAAAACTCTTGAGACGAACTAGAAACTCGAGTCAGTGTTAAATGGGAAAAGTCCTTCACTGGACTACCACAACAAGCCAGAGTTTACAGGCAGAAGAGAAAAGGAGATGGGAAAAGTATTCCTCAAAGACAAGAGCTCTGCTGGGATGTAGCTGAGCAGTAAAGCATACATAAAGGACTGACTTTGATCCCCAGCACCAGAAAGAAAAAGACAAAAGTAACAGTAATAGATAAATAATGAAAACTTAAACAGTGAAGGCAAAAGGTAACACAGAGGTTTTGGAGGTAAAACATAGGTCCCTATATAGCAGCAGGGACCAGTTAGCTCACAACTGACTCTGCCCTACTGGCACCGCATTCCTTTTCATTGAAGGCTCAGAATTAAGCAACTGGCCTCAAATCATCTTTTCTAGTAATGTTGAAATCTTCTCCTCCATTTTTTGCCCATCATACCCATGCTAAAAATGTCCTCAGAAGAAACAGCCCTGGTAAAGCACAGGCTAGAACCAGGTGAAAGTATCCAGCACAACAAAGTGCTGCACAAGTCCTCACACAGCTCTCGAAGAGAGAAAGGATTAGAGCAGAAATGCATCTCTTACAATAGGACACTGATGGTCTCGACAACCAACAAGAGATGGGATGGGTCTATTTGGAGATCATTCTGCAGATTCTCTTTGTGAATATCTTTTCTTCACCATATTAAAAAGGATAATTATTATAAAAGTTTCTTCCTAGAACAACACAGAAGGAAAACTGATGCTCGGTATGACACTATTATCTAGCTGGTGCCAGAGTTCCAGTCCAATGTATGCAACAACTTCTTGTGCATTTCGAAACAGGAGACTGAATTATGTAAGTGCACAGCAGAGAGACTTCCCTTTAGACACCAACTTTCTGTTTGCCCAGTTGCATCCCTCCAAGGTTTAAATTAAGCTGCCTACTCTCAGTCATACTATGACAAGTACCCATCTAATATCACACAATGACGACCACTTTCCTTTACTGTATGGTGTACATGGCATGAACCAAAAGGCAATACCATTTACTACCCACTAATATAATGAAGAAAAATGGGCAAGTGAAGAGAAAAGAGACTATGAAACACAAATACCACAAAACACCACAAACCCCTCATACACACGCGCGCGCACACACACACAAACACACACACACATGCATACACACACACTGAGCACCCAGCAGTCACAACAGTTTTACTATAGATAACACATGAAGAAAGGACCTTAGCAAGATTGCAGTGGAGGTTGTTGTTAGATGTCCTTCACCACATCTGAAACTGACCACAGAGTATCTGTTTGTCTCCTTTTGCTGCCTTTGATTGGGCAAGTTCACAAGTAACAGAAGCCCAGAGGGCAGCGACCTGTGAGTGCAGCCGAGCAAGCACAGCCAGGGTTCTGACTCCACAGCTGTTTGCCCTGTGAAGAACTTGAGACTGGCACACAGATCTCGAAGAATAATTTTTCAATTCTCCAGATCAAGCCATAAAAGAAAATGAAATTGTGCCTATTTAAGAATATTTTTATGGGGGCTGGAGAGGTGGCTCAGAGGTTAAGAGCACTGACTGTTCTTCTAGAGGTCCTGAGTTCAATTCCCAGCAACCACGTGGTGGCTCACAACCAACTGTAAAGAGATCTGGTGCCCTCTTCTGACCTAGAGGGATACATGCAAGCAGAACATTGTATGCATAATAAATAAACAAATCTTTAAAAAAGTATTTTTATGCCCACCATATCACCATTAATCATGACAACTAGACCTTAAACTTTACTGTTGCTGGTCTCCTAACTTTTGCCACAAACAGAGCCAACACTACTCCAAATTTCCTTTTAAAATTACAGTAAAGCAAAATGAACTGCTTGGTGCCTGCTGTGTGACTGGCACATTAACATACAATTCTGTAAAAATCCACACAACAATCAACAGAGCTGGAATTATGAGCTTTACTTCTGAGATCTGAAAAGTTTGATGTTCAGAGAAACAGCATGCCCCGCCAGTAAAACACATGTCGGTGTAAAAGACTTTATGCCGCGGGGTCCATCTTACCCTTCAGTACTCCCATATGCTGCTACTCTTCTTCCTGTCTGCATTGTTTAACCAACTCCTGTGGTCTGTTTCCTGCCTATACGTGACACAGCAGCCAGAAGTACTCTCTGTATAACTGACTAGGGGACAGCAGTGACTCAAGTCTCTTTTCAACCTGGAGCCTCACGTGTGCAAGGCTTTACTAGCCCCTGTCTCCAAGGCTCTGATAAACCCATTCCTGAGAGATCAAACTCTGTTACGCCCGTGGCCAGAGCCACTGTGCATATGTGCACAAACACCCAACCAAAAAGGCCATTGCACATGAAAAAGTTTCCATAGTTCAAATATGTGATGGCAGAGAAATAAATGTTTGAAAGATTTAACAACTGGCGAGGAGTAAAGCAGAAGTCTTCCAAGCCAGTATGTATCTAATCTATAGAGCCTGCAAATTACACAATAAGGGTACAACTCTTCTTGAACAACTCTACTGAACACTCTCATGGCACTGAATCATTCTGTGGCTTTAAAGCCCAACCACAAGGTAAAGAAGGAAAACTCAAGTTAATTTCAACATGCCAATATGACTACTGTATTAAGGAGCAGGATGTGAATAAAGTAAGGACAGGTACAGACAGCAAAACTCAGTGGAAACCTGACAACCGCAACCCAATACATTTATCTACAATTATTGATCTTGCTATTACGTACTTTGTTATTCAGTGAACTCTAGAAATACCTCTTAAGGCAACTGTTGAGTCGGGGAGGTAAGGGAATAGAGTTCACTGGTCCCAGCTGTGGGAGAAAGGCAATGGAAATCGCTACTTCACAGAGTTAGTTACAAAACGAAAAGGTTAACAATTGTGTTTCACAAAAATGTGTGTGCATACATAACACACTTTGTGTTTTGTGTGTTTTACCATAATAAAAATAAAAATGAGCACATTCAAGATAATATTCCACTGACTCTTTAATCTAAGAGAAACATCAGGCATGTGATCAAATTCAATTTCCACACTACAAGAATTTTCAGATACAAATATTGATATTAGGTTGAGCACTAAGAGATTACTCAGTTATAATTTATGAATACAATTGATCAAGTTGGCCCATATCTGATCCCGAAAATTATCTTCAAACTGTCTGCTTCTTAAATGCGTCCCATAAAATCATTTAGTCTCTTTTTATATTATTTATTTACCTGAGTGTGACTGTCATCTCAATTAAAGTCAATTAAATCAATTTATCAATTAAAAAAATCAAACGTTTTGCAAAAACATATTCAAGCCTGTCTCCTAACGCTCAGGAGACAGAGAAAGGTGGAACTCTGGGAGTTCCAGGCCAGCCTGAGTCACACAGTAAAATCTTGTCTTAAATAAACAAACTAACTAACAAACAAACAACAAGATCATGCTCAAGCACCACAACTGCTTCGCAGGAAAACTTCTTTGAATTATATGGTCAAACCTCCTCTCTTTCCTCAGCATATATGGCCCAAGCAGGTACATGCATCCCTTATATCCTTGAAGAGCAAAAGCACCATATTGGCTTCTTGATAAAAAACACCATTCTGATGCAAGATGTCCTTCTGTATACGATTGCTTCATAAATAAAGCTGTTTTGGTCAATGGCTTAGCAGGGTAAAGCCAGGCAGGAAATCCGAACAGAGATAAAGAGAGAGTGTGGGCAGAGTTGGAAAGACACCATGTAGCCGCCAAAGGAGAAAGATGCAGGGAGAAGCCATCAGAACCTTTCAGGTAAGCCACATTTTGTGGCGATACACAGATTAACAAAAATGGGTTAAATTAAAATGTAAGAGTTAGTTAATAAGAAGCCAAATAGTATTGTGATTAAGTTTCTGTGTGATTATTTGGATCCGAGCAGCCCAGAAACAAAGGAGCAGCCTCTGTTTACACCCATTTAATTCTCAATTATATTTAATGCCTTTTTACAAAAGGAGAGGCTCAGAGGAGTGGAGTTCCTTGGATACACTACTCGGAAGACAGACAAGAATCTGAACCAACTCCAAGATCAATGGGCACTGGAGACTATAACAAGGCAACTAAAATCCCCATGCCTCCTTGGTGTAAGAGAAAAGCAGTTGTGTTCCTTTTGTCGAAGCACTAAGCCCTTGCTCCTAGAAGAGCAGAGCTCGAGTGTGAGGAGAAAAGGGAAACTAACTGTACTGTGTGTGAACCAACTCCCACTCTCTGGGAGAGCTGGACAAGGTGACCTCCTCACCTGGAGCTGGGCTCTCCTAACCATTAGATGACAAGAATGCTGGGCAGCTCTGACAAATGCTGCTGACTGTGAGAAAAGTACCCAGGGTCACTGCTAATGAGAAAGCCAGAGCATCTTGCCACCCAGCCACACAATGTTTACCTAATAAATCTTACAGATTTGAGCACAATCCAAGATCAGGAGGTTACTATAAAACAAAACACCAACAAACTAACAAAATAAAATTCACAACCACACCAGTCTGAGAATCTTCATCATTACTTCTTTGTCCTTAAAAGAGATAATACATAGAGTTTGCCAACAGAAGGAATCCAATGTAAAAGAAAAGGCTATCCTAAAAGCATAAACAAATGTTTCTTTCTCAATGTTCTGATGGCAACACCTAACTCTTACTCTGAGGATACTCCTCATTTTAGAATGTTGTGACTTTATTCTTATAACTTTCAGTGAGGAAAAGCACACAGCAGAGAGGTCCCCAACCTGAGTTAGATGGAGAGCCAAACTCAGTAAGTAGATCTAACAACTAATGTAACAAGCAGATTATGAGAGAAACCAACCTCTATACACCTGACTTTTTGTAGAGTGCATACTAAAGTTCCTAGAAAGCAGATATATATCTTGTGCATCCTGGGGACTACCTGCATGCTGCTGGTCCCAAATGTTTAGGCTAAAATTAAGTATGCAAACAGTATTGTTATATAGGATATTTTCTCTGCCAGAATGGAAAGTGTAAAATTCTCTTACTTTAGCTGTAAAAAAAAATTCAATAATTTACCTCACACTAATTATAAACTCAGATTTGATCAGGCAGGGCTAAGCCCAAGTTTATGCGTGTATAATTTATGAATTAAAAAAGGGGTTGCCAATCAATTGCAGTATAACTAAGGGCTATGTTTAAGCTTCTTAACTGAATTAATATACTGACAGAGAATTGATAGAACTATAAATTTACCATTAACTGCAAACCACTATGAGTTGGTATTTGGCAACAATGAAAGATCCTGGCTTATAAAGTCAGCAAAATGTGGAGAGGTACGACAAGAGAATGGACTGGAATTTGGAGGAAAGGGAAAACAAAGCCATCACACAGATTTTCCTGAACAAGTGTGAAGTAACCTGGGTAAATCAATTACGTTGTTTAAAAAGTGTATGCATATACACCAGTTACTGGAGAAACTGCTCTTGTTCTCAACAGGAGAAAGGGGGAAAGATTGATATGCAGGCTAAGAGCTACAGGGCTGGAAACAAACATGAGGCACTATGAACAGCAGAAGGGTAGCAGGACGCAGAAACTTGAAAAGGTGGCAAGGGTCATAGTAGGATGTTTAAGCTAAAATTGAAGGATTAATGGCCAGTTGTTACAAAGATGCACAGGCATATGGTGTGTTTGGAAAGTGGGAAGTTGAAACTCCATGGAAATGAAAGTTTGAAAGGGAAAAGACTAACAGCTCCAGTGATCCAAGGGAAAAAGAGAACTTGAAGGAAGGTGTGGCAAATGGAGCCCAAACATTGCAACACATCATAATAATAACCACATACACAGTAAAGCTAACACACCCATATGGGTGGAAAGGGCTGCTTCCGTCAAATACTAGGCAGCTGAGTAGCTGGGAAAATGGAGGTATCTAGTTTATATTCATCTTCCAATAATGAGCATTAGTTAAAAAAGAGTTCAGGTGAATGCTGGATTTAGTTGTAAAAGAAGTAAAAAGTCATCTATTGGATGATTAAAAGATAGCAAAAGAGACAGTTGAGCTAAATTCCATCTTAGCAATCCAGAAAGATGTGATCATGAATGATTCACAAATACTCTATGCCCTGATCTGCTAATTGCAAACTGTATGATCTGAGAACTATGTACTTGTCTCCAGCAGGGACTTAAAAGTTACTCATCTCTGTAGCCCCCGGCACCTGGTACTGTGTCTAACACATGGTGCACTGCTCAATTAATGTTTGTTGAATAAAATTACTTAATCTCTCTGGACTTCAATTTCCACCTCTGTTTAAAAAAAGAATTGGCAAGATCTAAATGATGTTCCTTCCAGCTCTAAAGGCCCATCAGCCTAGGAACGTTACATTAAATGGGTCAATTCCCTATGATTCTTTGCAAATGTGCCATGTTGTACAATTCACATTCAACCAAGGGCATGAGGACATCAAAGCTGTGCCACCAGCAAGGAGTGAGAGTACGTGCATTCTTGAGCAGCTCCTTTGAGGTGGAAATATTTCCATTAAATCAGGTCAAAGAAAGGAAATGGCAGGTAGAGCACATCAGACAATGTGATGAGCATAGCTTTTTCCACCGTCCCCACTCCCTAGCATTAATTGTCAGTCTGTCCAGAAATGGGCACTACATGGAAATCTTCAAAATGAGAAAGAAACTTTTAAAATGTTCATTTTCGAAATTCCAAGGGCAAAACAATCTGTAAAAGTCTTAGATCTTCTAGCCCAAGCTGTTTGAACGTTTGAATCCCAGCTGGGAACTATGGAGAAATGAAAAATAGAGAAGGAAGGAAGAGAAAGGAAGCCTCTAGAGCACACATAGCCCCGGGGGTGGGAAGATGTGCAGCACTCCACCACTAAAGTTAACCAGGTTAGGTGAAGAGCTCAATAGCCAGAAAAGCTGCAGTTATTTTAGGCTGAAGTTACTGACTATAAGCTGTCTCTCAACCTCTAACACCAGTGGCTCCTCAAATCTCTCCAGTACAACCTACAAAATTTAAATATAAAATATTTGATCTCATTCAACAGGACTGTGAACAGATGGGAACTATGCCAACAATTTAAACTAGACTAATTTACCAAAAAAAAATCACAATTACATAGGTTTTAGTAACGATGCTTTTGCCTGAGATCATTGTTAAACATTAACCACTCAAATGGTCAAATGTTCGTAATTGCTGGATTTTATTACTTGGTCTTCTCTAGTCTCTAAACTAATGAGCAAACATTTAGTGGGCCATCATGCCAATCAATTCAAATAGAAATCAAATAGCATTAATCAAATCAAATTTACTGTAAGAAAGAAATCTCAACAAAATAAAACAACCAAACCCTTTTCATGGCACAGACACTTTTAAAATGACCTGTTGGGTCCAGTAAGAAGGTTCGGTGGATCAAGGTGCTTGCCAATGAGAAATCTGACCCTGAGCCCACAAAAAGGTAGAGAGACCTACACAACAAAGCTGCAGTTTGACCTCTAGACTGCATGACATGGCACACATGCACAGTATTGTCTATCTCTATAGCTACTATCTTAGAGCTTTTAAATCATAAACTGATTTTATAAATGGACTATTAGTATAGTCAGTTGTAGCGGCAGAATTTAAGGAACAATATAATAAAGAGCTCCACCTTTTCCACTCCAGTTGCCATTGCCTTGAAAACATCTCTTTGTGAATTATCATTATTTACTTCATCTAATTTAGCTCTAGTAAAGCTAAACTGTTCAAGAGGAGAGAAGATAAAAGAATAAAGCAAACATTAATGGCTCTGCTTTTTTTCCATTCCATTTTATTAAGAGCTTTATGTGGTGTTCAATAATTACAGATATTATCCCTTCCAACCACACACCAACGCTGTAAGCTAAGAGTTCAGAGTAGCAAGAAGGACTTAGGAGAAAGAAATTGTTCCAACGGGCAGATGAACAAGTGAGTAAAAACAATAAGAGGAGGGTGTGCCCAGACATTTCCTGAGAGGTGGGAGAAATTACAAGCAAATTTACATAACTGAACCAACCATCGAGGCATTTCATTCAGTCAACAGCACATTTATGTACAGCATCATGTCAACTTAATCATTTCTTGTAATTTAATTTGAATAGTCAATTTTTAGAAACCACACATGCACATTCATACACAGAAGCAAGCAAGAGAAATATAGAAAAGGATCAAAGAAAAACCAGCAACAGATGAAAGGGAAGACATTAAGGATAGAGTCCTCAGGGTGAGCTGTTACCCCAAATCCTGATCTCTATAGCTTATTTGAAAAGCGAAGGGTATTACAAATCAGGAAGACACATGGGTGAACAAAGAAATTGTTTCAAATGTGATTTAAAATGAGTCATGCTCAGTAACCCAGACGATATCATTTACTTATCTAACTGAACAATGTATTTTATCCAAGAGGCCATTAAGAAGACATTGTATTTGCCTAAAATACAGAGTGATCAATTTAAAACAAAATTCAAGAGAAAATGATATGCACATAAAATAGAGCATGAGCTCCAGGTTTACCAAAAAAGTCTGCATGTGATAAAACCCTGGATCATTAGGTATAATCAAGAAGTTAAGACTAAGAAAAAGAAAAAGCTGAAACTGAAACCTGCTATCAACAAAACATAAAACTGGTATAGCTCCATGCTTGATGCCAGGAAAAGCATCCTGAAAATTGCCCCTCATATTTTTTAGATGTCTTTCCTAATGCAAGTAGATATGAAGCAGGAGATGAAATTGTTTTCTTTTCTTCTGTGCATGCTTGGAAAGCAGAAAGGTATAAGAAAGTCCGAGACTAAATAAACAGGCAGCATAGCAGGGTTATTAAGGCAGCTACACCTGCAATCTCAATACAACTTAAATTCAATGATCTGTGCCAAGAGTCAAATAATAGAAAATTTTAAGTATCCAATATATATTGTCCTTAAACACTATCCTGTCAGCCACCATTAAATACCATTTTGCTAGCATGTAAAATTGATTATTTCATATCTAGGGAGTATACGATTGATAACTCTGGGAAAGATTCAAGGCTTTAGACAAACATTTGAGGTTTTGCAAATAAACATTAAGAATGAATTCAATAGCAAGAATGCTAACTAAATTTCATGACTATCGAACTTCTAGCAATTATAGTAACCCAGAAAGATACTGAACTGTTAAATTACTTTTAGAACAAAAGGCTTAAATAGCTCAACTCCCTAGTGGCTATCACAGGTAATATTTCTTAAAGAGTGTCATCTCAAAATTAATAAACTTGTACAGGCATCTCATTTCTTTTTTTTTTTTTTTTTTTTT
>NW_004949102.1:5183044-5192714 GCF_000317375.1 Microtus ochrogaster | reverse complement strand
CTCTGTAGACCAGGCTGGTCTCGAACTCACAGAGATCCACCTGCCTCTGCCTCCCAAGTGCTGGGATTAAAGGCGTGCGCCACCACCGCCCGGCGGCATCTCATTTCTTAAGTAGAATGCATCAGATGTCACAAAAGGAATCAGTATCAGGTCTGTCTTTGCATGACTGGACTCAGCTCATGACAGAAGGAGTCATTAAACAATCTCGGGAGAGGCTGCATGCCTTGCCCTTGCTCATTGCACTGTTCATCTTCCAATTAATTTCTGCTTGGGCATCCTTTTCTCCCTCCCACAGGTAATCAGAAGGCCTGTCTTTCTTTCACACACATCAATCCTCGATTGTCAAGTTTCTTTAGGCCTTATTGCTGTCAAGAAACGCATGGCTTTCTCTAAGAATTATTCTCATACTATAAGTGATCAAAGGTATTATTTTCCCTCTTCATTAACATACTAAATTCCAATTTCTGTCATTTCAATACCAATTAGAGCTCAAGAAAACACATGTCAAAGGACTCAGAACTGACAAGGTGATGTCTTCCCCAACAGTCACAAAATAAAACATAAAATAAAAAAAGTACAATGTACTAACTCTGGGCTAGTAAATTACTCCAGAATGAAAGACAGTCCATCACTGTGAAATTATTGAGAAAAAGTTCTTCAGTCTTGTAGGAAACCATGTCAGGCGTAAGGGGTAAGGACGCTTCTCTTCAGCTTGCAGACCTGAAGATGAGCTTGTTTTCCAGAGGGAAGAAAAGGAGGCAACAGGACAGAACAGAGAGATCAAGGGGAGTGGACAAGGACTGATTATGGGAGAGAGCCAGGGACAAATTATGAAGAGCCCAGTTTTGCTGTCATAGCTCATGTGAAGTGAGGGGAACTTCTGGGAAGAAAGGTGACACAATTTGAACTTTACAAAGACCGAGTAAGCAGCTATGTAGGAGAGATTGAAGAGGATACTTCTAACAGGGTGTCAAAAAGCTATGTATATGAGACAGGAAACGAAAGCTTCCCCAGGTTGTGGGGATGGGGGTAGAGGTCTTGGGATAGTACTGTGCAGTTTAGCTCTGCTATCGTGACTAAAGAAAGTGATTATTATATAACATGACCTAGGTGCAGAAATCAACCAAAGTGGGTAGGGTTCTCTTCATTGTGTTTACTTTAAAATACACAGACATGTAATATCTATCTGTCACCCATAGGCCACCTATAGCAGCACTGGACATTAAAATAAAGATAGCCCAACATAAAATTGAAATTTTATTTAAAGTATTATAACTTTTTATTGCAAAACTTGTGTTTTTAGTGACTTGGATGCATGCTTCTCAAACATGAACTCTGTATATAATAATGCCATGTTCCAATGTCAGAGGATTGAGCATATCTACTAAGGCATCAATCTAGGTGTGGTGGTGGTTTTCTATAAATATATCTAAGAACCCTCAATATTCCTATTTAACATGTTTCCGAGCAATACAATTAAAATGTCTACATTAAAAAGAGGAGATGGCCTGGAGAGATGGCTCAACATCTAAGAGCACTGACTCTTCTTATAGAGGACCAAGGTTCAATTCCTAGCACCCACATTGTACCTTACAACTCTAAATCTCAAAGGATCTGTGGGTCCCAAGGGATGTGACTGCTAGCCTCCACAGGCACAGTGCTATCAGGCAACACTCGTACACATAATAAATAATAAATATTTAAGACAAGCATGGTGACACAGGCCTTTGCTCTCAAAGAGACAGATGTATCATTGAGTTAAAGACCAGCGTGATCTACATACACAGTGAGTTCCAGTACAAGCAGGCTACACCACAGGGAGACTCTGTCTCTCCCCACCCCCATAAATAAAAATAAGATTCTCATCTTCATGCACAACAAAACCAATTTTTATGATACAGTTTTGGATTAGTCTTCAAAGTATAGCTCATAAAGAGCTAGATATAGAAGACATTCAATAAATACAAGAGGCAAAAGAACCAGCAAGTATAGCCACTACAGGACCCATGGGAAAGGGTGAGTGTGTTTGGCTTACAGCCTCCTTTTGCCAAGTGCACCCAGCCTATCTCATAAGCACTGGTCTATAAAATCTAAAAATGAAAGGAAATCCATTTCCCCATGACATCAAATGACTGTGGCAGCAAGAAGCTGCTGCTAGTCTGTTAATACAATATTCATCAGGGGGAATGGGAATCACAGTGTTCTGCTAATCACTGTCACCAGACCAATACCTTGTCAATCACCAAAGAGAAGAAGCCTATTCCTTGTAAGTAAAACATATCCACATCTAATAAGGCTTCAGAAAATTAAAAAGGCTGAAGAAGAAAGAATTAGGCTAATGCAGAGTTTAGGTAACAGCTGTCAGACATCACTTCCATAATAGCGGGCACATCTGGTTAATCTGCTGGGAACAGCACCATACATAGATCTGCATACCCAAATCAAAGGTGGCATACTAGAAGGTGACTCACGCTGCCTCCGTAGGTGGCACTCTTTAACAAAAATAAAGCCAGAATAATTTTCCTTACTTCCTGTAAGTGTCATCTGATCATTAGTCCCCACACTCTTGCTGTATCTTTGTTGAATTTAAGAAGAAATCACTGGTCAACTACACGACTGCTCCAATTTTTCTCTTTCCTACCAAGAAAACTAGGGAGCAAGATAATCCTTCACCGCTGAATCCTTCTACTCTTCTGCATTTCCATATGAAGCAAATGTATAACAGATTTAAAAAAAAATCTCAGTTCAGATGACTAAATGCCCACCATCATCCCTGATATTCAAGATGGCCAGGAGCTCCCGTGTACACAATCACGCAGAGGTTCCAAGTGGGCTTTAGCTACTTATTCTCCCTTCCACACAACTTTAAAGACCTAATAGCCTGATTGAATCATGACTCTCTTGCCAAATTAAAAATCATTACTCTGTACAGTAGCCAATTAAATTCTATTTTCAGCAAACTAACAACCCATATCTGCACCCAAAGGACTGTAACCTATGACAGAATGAGGCTTAAGCAGAAAAATAAACTCCGAGGCTGCTTGAGGTATCATAACCTCAAAGGAAATACACCCCATCTAAGAGCAGAATGATATCACATTCCTAGTGAGAATGCAGTAACTGAGCATGGCTTTGCACAGTGCCTTGTGCAATGAATCACAGAGACTACTGCTCTGATGGAGATCTACTAAAATAACTTCACCTTTCTCCCTGGGGGGGAAAAAAAAAAAGCACACCTCAGCTGTACTCAACAAGGGAGGTCAGCATTTAAATTCATCTTTGCTTTCTTAAGGTGGTCAAAAAACAACAGGAGACTAAGGATAAATCCTGTTGGTAAAGCTACTGCCTAGTATATAAGAGGCCCTAGACTTGATCAGCAGCAGCGCCCCCCCCCGAAATACACACATGCACCCCACTAAGAGCTGTTACTAAGGATGTGAATAAGACAATCCAGGAGACTCAAAATACTGCACCCTAACTTTGAACACCTAAGCAGGAAGTGGCCATTTCTAGAAAAAATGCTACACAACTCAGGCTAAACTGATGTGGGAAAGGACCTGAAGTGAAAAGAGGAAATCCGGACCTGGTTCTGATAAGAGCTACTGTGTTTCTATATGTCTGGTTCCCCGCTGTGAAATGATTATTATGAATAACTCAGGTATTAATCCTGTGTATTGATAAGACTGAAAATCTAAGAATACTTTGGGGCAGTTTTGTTGCTAAAGCAATGCTTCATTACAACCACTCTTGCCTTGGCTTATATTATTATTATTATTATCATCATTATCATTAATAGGAAAGCTATCAAACAGACACACGGGCATCTGGTCACTTTGCTCTATAAGGCTAACCAGTGATAATCCTTGGATGAAAGGTAAGACTGGAAGAAAAAAAAGTTACGATGTGCCAAAAAGTCACAAAGGTTCATAGCCAGATTTCTATCCCAAATGAAAATCCAGAAACAAAAGTCTCTTCCTCCTTTCCTGACTCCTATGAAACAATGCCCTACCATTATCTCTGGCCAAGCAAAGTGAAAAAGCTGGGATCAGCTAAAATTACAAAGGAAAGCAGCCACAATGGCTCACCTCAGAATTTGGGAGGCAAAATGAAGAGGACTACAGTCATTTAAGACCACTCAGTATTACATACTGAATTCTAAACAAATCTGAAATACAGTATAAGATCCTACATCAATCAGTCACTCACTCAATTTGCTTTAAAATTATAAAGGAAAGTCAATGATCATAGCAATAAGCCAGTCCCATTTTTCTTGAATTCAACAGTTTAGTTTTATCAGTTGGTATACTGGATGTATTTTCAAAACAAAACAAAACAAAAAACTAAAGCAGGCAAAATAATTGCCATAAGGTATAGACAGCTTTAGCAAGAAGTACTTAATATACTTATAATCAGTGTATAAGATGATTAAGAATAATGCATTATTTGTTATGACGAACCTAACTGGTCTCAACATTTTATGAATTGTCAACCACCATTTGCCTAAACCCTTCAAGAAAGGATGACAGCGTCCTCCTGTGAATACCCACTCTCATCAGACACCTTTGCTTAGACGGCTGTTTTTAGTTACCCCTCCCCCCACCAAACATTGTGCAGAAATAGGATGCGTGTGTCAGATTCGAATTTTACTATCCGGTGTCTTGTGGGAAAATCTCTCATGTTTCTCACTGACAAGGCAGTGTTAGTGTCTCTGAAGTACAGCCTAATAAGAAGTCATAAAACTTGAGTTTTCTATAGCTCAGTAAGATTCTAAATGCTGCCAGGATCATAAAGAACTCACTCTTTAGAGACAGGACACCTTAGGCAACTGAACCCTAGTGTGCTGAGAAATCAATCTTCAGGAACTTGGCCACCTGTTGCTCTGGTCTTCTAGTTGGTCCAAGTGGATACATAGGAGTCTAAAATTAAGGATTTTGTCTTCTCATTGTCTAATTTGTCAGTTACAGCACTGAAACAACTCTTGCGAAAGAGATAAGACAGACTAATGGTGTCATTATGATTAGTGAGTTAAACTACAGAGGACACTGGGGCAGGTTTTCATTATGTTAGGAAGAAAAATGACAATGAATGATATCTTTGAAGAAGTAATGATTTCAGGTCAAAATTTGAGATGACAAAGAAAACAGCAATACAATAATGCTGAAATCATTCCTATTGGGATTCTTACTGGATAAGTTAGCCTCAGGGGCTTTACATGGTCACTGATAGCATCAGGAGTCTAGAATCTAAAAGGCATTGGCAATGTTGACACCTTATTATCCTAACTAGCAAAAGAAATCTGACACAGG
This sequence comes from Microtus ochrogaster, assembly GCF_000317375.1. NCBI lineage: Eukaryota > Metazoa > Chordata > Mammalia > Rodentia > Cricetidae > Microtus > Microtus ochrogaster. Next base: position 5,187,408 of record NW_004949102.1, on the reverse strand, counting down.
GACCCAGCTTACTATACATATACTACCATCCTGTTTACCACAAAATCTTTTGTTTGCTTTACGTGTTGGTTCAATTTTATGACAAAAACTACCTTGTCTATTCAGTGTAATATGAAAGTAATTACAGGCAGACTGAAAAATGACATAACTGCTACAAAGGGAGGGAGGGGGGGAGGGAGGAGGAGGGAGGAGGGAGGAGGGAGGAGGAGGAGGAGGAGGAAGAAGAAGAAGAAGAAGAAGAAGAAGAAGAAGAAGAAGAAGAAGAAGAAGAAGAAGAAGAAGAAGAAATAATGTGGAACATAAAATAAGATGTGTATCAAGTCTGGAGGCAGCTCAGCAGGAGAGGCAGCTTCTAACATATGGAATCTTCCGAAGCTTCTTAGAGACGGTCCTACCTGCTGAATGCTGAAGAGTGGGGAACATAAAACACCACAGCAGAAGAGAGCAATCAGGCAGGAGCAGAGCAGGAAAAGGAAAGCAGAAAGAAAGCATGAAGTATTCATGGGAAACAATCTGGTGTGAGAAATCATGCTGTTCTTTTCAATGAATAAGCTCCTCCCAGTTTTGGTGGGTCAAATCTTCAATAGGCATGATTGTCCCATTTAGCATTTTGGAACCCTACCCACTAAGTGTTTCCAATGACACATACATTAATTATCTCCTCATATCTCAAACTTCTTATGAATCACTCTAAAAGAAAAGTATGCATAAGGGCATATAAGAAATAGGCATTGAAGCAGAGGCCATAACATAAACCTATGAAACTTCCTTTTATTGCTATGAAATGGGAAGTTTTTTAAAGTTAAGCATGAGTAGCAGTGTGAACTTTGAAGATTAACTGCGCACACACAGATATATATATGAAAGAAACAACTAGAAATAAAGAGCCATTCAGAGGTGTTTATGATGGAAGAAGAAAGATAAAGTGGAAACAGAAATGTTCAAAATGTGTTCTGTTCAACAAATTAAATGACTCTAGCAACCAAGAACTCCACGTATTCTAGTGTAATGTCACTAACACTCATGTGAAAGAGCAGAAATTTCTTCATGTGCTGCAACAATCCCCTGCCACCACTGAAAAGCTGAACTATGGGTTTTGCATAGGAAAATTTTGTATGCAAGAAGGTACCTTGGCTTATTACACATAGACTAATTAGTAAGCAAATTATTTGTTAAAATATTAGCATAACAAATCAAATTAAAATGACACTTGAAAATAGGCCATTCAAAATAAAAGTCAAGAAAACTAGGATAATATATATTACAACGGAAAGAGAACAAAAATATCAGACCTAAGCGATGAAGCCAGTAGCTCTCAGTTAGGCGAGCTGCATATGTAATAAATGAAATGCTAAAGCCTGAAGTTAAATCCCTTAGGGATCCAAAGTGAACTGGACGAGAGTCACTAAATAAGCTTGAGAAACGGTAAATAGCAAAGAGCTATGTAATGTTTGAATGCCTAGCATGTGCAGGCACTATGTAATATCCATTCAATATTCAGACTAAGAATGACAGTGCATCATTTTATAGACAAAAGAAAGTAGAGTAAAAAGAAGTTAGATTGGTCATTACAAACCACATAAAGACTTAAAACCCAGGTCAGTCTCATTTAAAGCCTGCCCTGTTTCCAAAACAGCTAAAATTACTATTTGATGATAGCAAAGTAAGCCACTGTGTAGAAGACAGAGGAAGACAGGATCGGTAAGGGAAAGGAGAAATGTGACTCAATGGGCATAAGAAGAGAATAAGGAAAAACCAATACTAAGTTCTGAGAGCTGGGCAAATGTGGTCATGAAGAAAGAAGAAAAAGCCTTTGGGCTATCTTCCAGATAAAGTAAAGCAGAGACATACCAAGGAAAAAAGGATAAAGGGAAAAAAAGATAATAACTTTCATGAACTTTTCAAGGTTTACTATAAGTCTTCTATATTTAAGAAAAACACTGCAGCAGCATTAAAAGAAAATCTCAAAATAGACTGATTTGCTTTCAAAGCTGACAAATCCGCTGCATTCCCTTTCAGTCTCTGAAATGCTTTTCTACTCTAAAGAGTCCTGCGGATCTACACTTTCAAATCAACACTGTCACATCCTACTTAAATTTAGTAACAGCAGGTAGTACACCCTTCACCCATTCCACTTCATTCCACCTATGGGCAACCAGGCCTCCTCTACCATGGATACTGGAAGTTGGAGGAAGAAAACCCACCCAAAGTTACAGCACAAGACTGTGTAATGCTCCCTCTACCATAACTGCTCTTCAAGAACTCCAGGAGCTTACTTATGCCACCTTATTTACATATGTTAAACCACCCCGGTGCTCATGTGACTCTCTAAATCCAATCCCTGCTTGTTTTCACTCTATGGGGAGGTGGGCAAGAGTCAGGTAGGGTGAGCAACAGCAACTGTGACCTTCCTCCTAGTAGGCTGGGCACTGGATAGCTTCTTAACCCAAAAGTTACAAAATCTACTCATTGAATGTAGATAAAAAGGGCCCTAATGACTGAAAACCAGGTGAACGCACAGCAGATAGGAGGAATGTATCATCACGCTGTGGGTGACAACAGGAGCAAAGAAAAATGTACTTTCTCTGAGCCCACAAATCCCAAAGGGTAAAAGGTCATGTTGTTCTTAAAACTAATTGGTCCCTGAGCAGAAATTTCTGTCCTGAGTTGGAGTTAAATGGCACTGAGCTGGAGTAGTCAGAAGTCCTAGGCAAAAAGAATGAGTATGACCCCAGCGTCTTCATTCCTATGGCTGGCCATTACCATTATCTCAAGCCTTTGGTTATGAGAAATTGCCCAGTGTCTAAAACCCAGCCAACACTCAGACATCTGAATGACTGGATTTAGAGTGACACTGGCATTAGACTACTCCCTGCAATTTCTTTGCAAATCCATATGTATGCATTACCAGCCACTCACCCATTTTACGTAATATTTACAATTATTAAATATAATTTACTATATTTAGCAGTTAATTATTTTAATCCTCTGCTACATTAGTCCTAAAAAGCCCTTGTAAAACTGCTGTGATATAAAACTTCATCAAGCACTCTGACATTCTACTTGAAAGCATTACTATCCCCTACACTTAGCAGCTTCTTAAAACAAAAACTGGGAAAATACAGAAACAAGGAAATATAGATATGACTAAACTATTTACAAGGGATAGTCAACTTGGCACATGAAAGTCATGAGAAAAAATGGCAGGTCCTTTCATTAGAGTAATTTCAAGGAGTGTCCTATGCTTAAGATCAACTCAAACAAATCAATTGCTCAGGTTCTAACGGGTTCTATTCTAGAAGCAACGATGAGACAGAAGAAATGGGGAGTTCATGCCAGGTATTAAACGAGAAGTTTTAAAAGGATGGACTGGGCTAGAGCAAGATGCCAATCACTACTTAAAATGAGAGCTGGCTTCTGAAAGGAACAGAGATTATTCCAGAACACTGCAAAAGACTTCTATGCCCAAAACTTAAGCATTTAACAATAAACAAACAGCTCGGGTAAAGAAAGCAAGATTAAAGAGATTTAAACCCAGCTGTGGGAAGACAATAATCTTACAACATAAAATGGTAACAATAAAGCCATGTTTTAGAATATAAAAATAAAAATAGTTCAAGAAACATGAATATTTTCTAAAATAAAATATTCAAATATAGAAAATTTAGAAATCATCTAAAAGCCACACACAAAAGAAGACAAAAATATACAGCCAGTAAGATAAATCGTGTCCTCTTATCAAGGAAACTTCTCTCTGAAACAGACCACTACAGAAAACCAAACCAATCAAACTGCACAACTATAAAGCCTAGTCCCAACTGATAGATCTACAATGCAACTGCCACACACAAACTGCTCAGGGATCATTGCAGAAGAGGGGACAAAAATAATCTAAGAGCCAGAAGAACACAGAGTTCTCCGCGAGATTGTCTCTCCTAGGAAAATCAGAAGCTACACCCACAAAGTCTCACCAATATGACTGCCTAAACATGAGCCAAGCAAGGACAACAACAGGCATGCTAAAGTGGACAGAGGAAAGAATAGCAGACAACTCAGAAATGCTGAGAATGGAAGGAATAATCTTCCCTGGGGAAGATTACACCAACTGGCTATGCAATATCAAATGATCAATCCTGAAAACATACATACAAGTAACATTATACAGACTGGGCATGTGTTTTATATATTAAGAATACACACATACACCACATACACACAAATGGTTGGAGGCAGAAAAGAATAGTGAGAAATGATATATTACAATCTGAAAAATAAAGGTGATCATTTATATGTATTTTAATATATTTCTATAGATATTTTTATAGATATATTTCTATAATAATTCTAGATGGGGTGGGAGGAAG
>NW_004949102.1:5170115-5182814 GCF_000317375.1 Microtus ochrogaster | reverse complement strand
CAATAGAAATCAGTAAAAAAAACTACAAGAAAGAAAGAAAGAAAGAAAGAAAGAAAGAAAGAAAGAAAGAAAGAAAGAAAGAAAGAAAGAAAGAAAACTTACAAGCCTGGAGTAGAAGACTAACTAGTACATTAACATAATAGAACTATAGATCTAATTACAAAAACTAAAGTGCAGCAATTTATGTCAAGTATTGATATTTCTCCATTTCTAGTCAACAAGGGCTTTCTTGCCTAAAAAGAGAGGGAGTAGGCACTCAAATCTGCTTTAAACAACACTGGATAGCGCACAGCAAAGACATGATCCAAACAGAGAGCCTGCTCTCTGTCTTAGAGGAGACAGCCAACAATGGCCTCTGCTCCTGTCTTATGAGACTTCATAGCAGGATAAACACAGTCTGGAGAGGCTGAGGTAGTCAGAGTTCAAGGCATAGACTACCAGGAAGAGGAGATCAGCGAAGGAAGAGAACCACAACTTGACATAAAGACATCATTTGGGCCGAGCACTGCTCAGCATGCCAGTGTGCAGAAAATCAAGCTAAGGCCAGGGAAAGGAACATTAGAAATAATTAGAAAAAAAAAATGCCAACATAGTCATATGGTCTACATGATATATAATACTCTCATACAAGGTATTTATACAAGTCAAGAAATATGTGTCTATATAAATGCTTATACATACATGTTCATAGCATTTAAATAAATTTTAAAAAACTAGAAGCAAACCACCTAAATCATCATCAAATAAAGGAATGAACAAACCATGACCATGGCATTGCCATATAAGCGAATACTATTTAACAGAGAAAAATAATTACAGCTACTCATCACAATATGGAAGCTAAAGAAGCTCGATTTAAAAAAAAATTTCATCTAGCTAATTCCATTCATACAAAATTACAGCAAATGCAAACTGATGCATGGGAAGAGAAAGCAAATGAGTGGTTGGCAGCTGTGGAAAGGACATGGGGATGAATATAAAAGGGCACATGTTCACTCTCTTGTCTACAGTTATGGTTTCGGGGTTATATATAGAGTTCCTGAAGCTTTACAAATTATGCATTTAAATATGTAGTTTTCATACAACACCAATAAATCTCAATACAAACTCTTATTCTTAAAAGTACATGATGCAGGGCTGGGGAAACAAACAGCTCAGCATGTACGCAAGACATCCTGAATTCAAATCCCAGCACTGATATTAAGTCTAGTGTATCTTCTTGAATGCACCTGTAACCTTAATCCCAGAGCTGTGATGGTGGAAAGAGAAGAATTACTGGGGTTAGCAGGCACGCAGCCTTGCTCTGGGTTTATTCACACACTCTGTCTTACAGGAATAAGGAACAAAGTGGGACACTCAACATCCTGCTCTGGCCTCCAAATGTGTTTATGAACATGCACACATGCGCGCGAGCACACACACCCCTCTCCCTGTACCGTGGCGCATTAACAACTTGAAAATCAGAAATAAAGCAACATGTATATAATGGCCAAAATCAGGTTGAGAGAGATCTATATAAATAGTTTATGACTTTGGAATTAAAGCCTGACACTCCTAAGTAATAATAGAACCTAAGAGGTCATTCTTACTTCCTGCAAACAAGCCAAGAAATCTGACCCAGATGGTACAAAACGGAAATGCCTTCTAAAGAAAAGACTGTAAAATTCCTCGCTGCTGATCTGTGTTCTCTGCTCTCCACTCACTCTCAACCAAGGATTTCCTAGCACCAATGACTGTGATTACACTGTGATGCTGGAAACAGCCTCGAGAACAGCTGTGTGAGGAAGCCAGGTGAAACATGACAAACCAGGGCAGCAATGGTAAGAACTGGCCTCTCAAACAGATTCCAAAATAGTAATTTTTCATGGTCACTTGAAAGCCAAAAGCAAATTTTTGAAGAAAACTAAAATAAAATGGACACCCCTACCATGTGTTGTTCACTTAAAAGCTCTGTGATGTTTTTGTTTGGCTGTCAACTGTAAAACGGACAACTGCCAAAACACACTAGGTGATTTCAAACAACAGGAATTTATTCCTTCTGAGTTCAAAGTCCAGGCGTGAGAGCAGGAACCTAACAAGACCCTGCTTCCTCTACAGTCTCGGGGTTCTTCCCTGCCTCTCCCAGATCAGGTCTATAGGCTGATGCCAAACTGTGGTGCCCCATCTTACCATAGTATCGCCCCAACTTCTGCCTCTGGCTCTATTTCCTCCATATCTGTGTCCTTATCTATTGTTCAGTGGATACCAGCACTGCACACGTGATGACAAAGGCAAAGATTCTATGGATATGTAGCATTCTTGAGAGCTTCTAGGAAGGGACACAACTGAACTCACACCAGAGTCTCTTTAAAAAGTCAGTAAGGAGGAAGAACGAGAGTTAGTTAATGTGGCAAAAAGCAATGTTACTACTAAATGCACAGCGATGGCCATGTCATGTGAAATTAAAACACTTCAAAACAGCTGACAAAATCCAAAAGTATTCATGCCCACATGACTGACAAGTACACAATGAATAAATGAAAAATAATTTTCTTGTGGCAACATACAGGCAAAACATCAATGCACACAAAATAAAAATATTTCTGTTTTATAATTTTGAAATTATAATCACAACAAACATCTCCAATCCTTATTTCAACCTAATTCCCTCGTTAATCAGATTTTTGAAGGCATTGCTTGAATTTTCAAAGATAAGACACTATTTTTGTAACCAAGAGGGAAAAAGTTAAAGTTTTTGTTTTAAATGAGTGACTTGCTTTTAAGGGAAGTATGAGTCTTGTGCTTTGAAAACATCATTTTAAAGATCTGTGCCACTGTGTGCTTGTGTGTACTCATTTGTAGACAACACTGCGGTGGCAATGTCCTGGATCAAGGACAAAGATTAAAGGACAAATGGAGGCTTCTCTACCCAGTGTCTATGGCAATCATGTAACTAGCATAGCCTGAAAATTAAACCACTCTGGACTACAAAATGGGACAAGTTTCATAATTAAACACTAAAATCAAGACAAACACAGCAAATAAATGTCTGGTTTATGTGAATTTTGCTGGGTTATAGCAGGGGGAGTTTATGACTGATCTGCAAGACGAAAGGTGAGAATATTTATTTATATGTCTTGCAAATAAAAACAAAAACAGAGTTGTGCATAGTAGTACATGCCTGTAATCTCAGCACTGAAGAGACTGAGGCAGGGGGATCCTACATCAGTAGCCAAGAGTTAATAGCTGGAGATGGCATTGGCTGCCTATCCTGTACAAGGTCCCTTCTGGAGGATGATCTTTATGTTTCCTAACTTTTTATTTTATTTGTTTGTTTTTCTCAGTTGTGATGAGACCTCATGTAGGACAGGCTGGCCTTAAACTCCTAATCCTCCTGCTTCCACCACCAGCGGGCTAAGATTATGAGCATGCATCACCACCATGCCCGGTACACTGGATCCATGGTTTTGTAGATGCTGGACAAGCACTCTTGAGCAACAGCCTCTAGCCCATTTTTATTTTTAAGCAGTATGTTAAGTCAAGTGTTACCCCATACCTGTTTTAAAATAACCGTAGCTAAAAGAGTCACTTTAGAAGTGAGGGCACAAAGCCCTCTATCTATTACATAGGGTTTTCCAGCCGAAGGCAACAGTGAATGATAAGGAAATATGAAATCTCTGTTCACATGGGAAAGATCCATTCACCTGAGGTCATTAAACTGACCAGTGAGAAAAGATACACACATTCAAGAGTCTCCTCCAGGCCCAATTCTCTGAGATTCAAGGGCATAGCCACTGTTCTTTCTTTTTCTTGGTGAAGATAAACAGCATTAAATCTAAGTGAGTTTTCACTGAAATAGATGTTCCAATCCCATCTTCCAAAGCCCCTCTACGTTGATTACATTTATGGAGACTGCTCCCAAAGAGGTGCCAGATAAATTATCTCCTGGAAGAGCAAATACCAATGGTGAACAGTAAGCAGTGTGTGTTCTTAAAACAGAAGGCGAGGCTGAAACCAAAGAACTCAGGTGTTCCCAATCAACTGAAGAATCTAAAGTCTGCAGAAATTGAGATGAGAATGGGGCTTAAACCAAGTAATGATGCATGATAGAGCTATCACATTTAATCAGATGACAGTCTACTTACTTTAAAACACATTATTTCAGATGCCACTATCTATTATGATATTTAACTGGAGGAGGGGGTGGTGAGTGCTTTTTAAGAAGTAAGTGATATATATCACCAATAAAGTAAAGACAGCAGGATATGTTTCATAAATACGAAGTTCTATTTTCCATCCATCATAACTGAAAACTCTTACTGGCGAAAGCTATTAGAGTTGTTCCTGTTCTTTACACTCCTGTAAGATTCCCATCAAGTTAGATCAATCTATCTGCAAGGAGAACTCAAAGAGTTAAGTGTATAATGCAGCACTAAAGTGGAAGAACATGAATACAGAAGACATACAGCTAAGCCTCTGCTTGGCTAACATCACCCACTCACATCACTTTCACCAACACTGAGATCTAAAAACTTAAATTTGGTCCCTTAAGACACTGATAGTATATGTACACTAAGAATTAGCCTGTGGCCCCCAAGCTGATCATGTTCTTTGCATCAGCTCACAGTGAATAATGATCAGAAGGCAACTGGCAAACACACAGCCCCCAGCTCGGTTTGACGTATGGTCCTGTGACAACATGATTAGAAGAACCATTTCTCTTATACCAAAATACTAGGTCCAGATGTCACCCTGGTGCCTGGAAAGGATGCTGCATGGTGACAGCTGTTAGATGCCCCATGTTGAATAGTTGCATTCTGACCAGACACATGCTTTGGCCATCAGATATCAGTGCACTCGTTAAACATTACCCCAAAGAACTGTGCCCACCGAAATTAAAAATTAACATCCTCTCTTGCTTTTTTTTTGTTTGCTTAAGTCACAGTAAATAAGGGGCAGTTTTGTAGAAAGATGATAAAGGAACTACTGCATTTTATATAATTAAGCAATAAGCATACAGAAGCAATTAAGAGTATAGCATGAAATAGCAATAAGCATTCAGCACAACACAAATTACTCAACCCATTCATTTCACTGCACTTTTTTAATTTAAAGAACTGGTGACCCAGATAAAGCACTGAACTGAAAGTCAAGCAAATTCGAACAGTAAGATGTAGTGGTTGCAAGCACATTCTTTGGCTAGGCCTAAGGTCTATTCTCAAGGGTTCTTTCTACTCACCAGCAATTTACCTTTGTGTAAGTATCTTAAAGTAGCCAGCCCTCAGTTTTCTAACATCTTAAAATAAAGGGGAAAAAAGGCTAAACCTTATGAGGCCTTGACTTCTGAGTAATCAGACAGCAGAGGTTAAACTCTTGGCACAAAGTCTGACATGGGTAAAGTTGGAGGGTGTTATGTGCTACTATCTATCAGTACCAGTACAGCACTACCAAGACAGGCAATCCCTCATCCTTCAAACTGCTCTATTGCTCTGAGTTCTTTCTTCCCTTTCAAAGCACTTTAGTTCTGCCATGCAATGTTAATCTATACTCGATCCTAAGGTACCCACCCACCATCTCCATCTACCCTTTGTAGAAACACCTTTGCAACCTCTTGGTAAGTAGCATGATACTGAAAAATATTTGAGTTCTACAGAGGTGCTAAAGAAATACCCGAGCACTGAGTGAAAGAATGAAGCATGAATGAACTTAATTACCAGCCTAAGACCTTTTGGGTGCTGGTGTTCACTGCCTGCCACACTGTACACTGAAGGGGAGTGGCCCAACGAGGAAAGCTAGGTGGCAGCAAGAGGTCTCCAAGCAGTTTTACTTCCTTCCATTCAAAAGGATGCTGCTATACAAATGTTTCAACCCCAAGGAGACAGTAATACGCTTTGGTGGAATGCTGCCAGCCTGACTCATAAATATCCTTATCAGGGGGAGTCAAAAACTATTTAATTCATTGCAGGCTGGGGGTTTATGGGCTACAAAAGGGGACAGCTGGGAGTTAATACAACTGCCCTGTAATGGAAAAAGAATAAAGAGGAGAAGGCTAGACTCTCATTCTCTCTACTCTGTTCTCTGTCTCTCTCCCCTGTCCCCAGCTTGCCACATGAAATTCTGTATTTCATCTACATATACAGGAATACCCAGAACTTTAAAGTAAGATTTTACCAACATAATTTAAGAAAAAGAAAAGACATATTTCAAAGAATTACTTGCTCCTGTTCTATTCTGGCACAGTGAATAAACAGACTTGAGTCAGTAGAGACAGCAGCCAGCTGATATCTAACAGAAAAGCTACCAGAGAAGGACTGCCATAAAAAGAAGTAACTGCAATTAATTGTGCTAAAGACACCAAAATAATCCCCTAAAATTCAGCAGTAATTCAATATAGCAGGCAGTATAAGTCAAAGAATTTAACAGAGCTGGGCAAACATGTTGACATTCTACCCCTGACTGTGAGCAGAAATCCCGGCCTGCACTACCCTGAGGAAGCAGAGAGGAGATATAGCGGTGTCGCTTCTAAAGGGAACAAAAAAAAACAACCAAACCCCACCCCTGCCTTGACCACTCTAAGTCTGCATCAGGAGCTGACACATTTCCTCCCTCCTACGTGAGTCCTGATGTATTTACCTCTCCGAGGGTAAATCATAAACTTCAGAGAACACTGAAGGGTCACCTCACGTATGTGTATAATTCACTCTCTCAGGAGGAAGAGGGTGTGGATAATGGAGAAGGTGGAATTTAAATTATTACTGGCTGGCTGTCTCCTACTCAAAGAGAAGGAATTTGACTGTACACTGTTCCTGATCCCATGTAATATGTCTAAACAACCTGCAGAAAACAGTTGAGTGAAAATGGGACTGAAGAGATTTTGGGCGGGGGTTGACACTATAGACGATCTTTGTCATATGTTCTGATCTTAAACATGCCCACCATGTCATCGTGACATCTGTTTGTTTGATTGCTGTGTGTATGCGCATGTACACAGAGAGTATGCACGAACCATGACACACTCGGGTAGAGTTCAGAGAGCACTTGTAGGAGTTGATTCTCCTCTCCTAGTTGCTAGGACAGGTGCTCTCCACTCAGCTTCCATCTCCGACTTCCCTTCCCACAGTAGAAGTGCTGGGCTCACATATGCCTGCTTCCAGGGCCTTTAACAGGGCTTCCAGGGACAAACCTTGTAGGCCAGATTTGTTTGTTCGGCAAGTGCTTTGCCCACTGAGCCATCTCCCTGGCTCATTCTGATATTTAAATTAAAAGCCACAACTGTGGCTGAAGAGTTAACCACCCCTTAGCAGTTAAGAGAGTTCACACACGAGCATTCACACATATACTCTTAAAATAAATCTTTTTTAAAAGCCATGACTCAACTCCCCCTATATAATAAGGTACAAAAAGAATATGAGCACCAATATACATTTGAAAACAGGAAGCAGAAAAGACTCACACAAAGAAAGACAAGCAGAGAAAACAGTCCTCAATATCCTCGATAATCCCACCTAGATGGGCATACTGGTAAGGCCATATGATAAAGGGTGATGAGCCTGCATAACAAAGCAGTCTCAGTGACTGACCATTCTGAGTCACCAAGCAGAACCACAACTGTTCTTGCTGCCTCTCTCTGTAATCACTTAGAAATTCTTTCCTAGTAGACAGGCAGGCTGGCTCATAAGTTTGTTACAAGGGAAAGCAGAAGGTCCTTTGAGAATAAACAGTGAACAAGACAGAAAAGAAGTGAAAAGACAGACTTTGATTAAAGTCCGAGAACATAAACGCTGACTCTAATAAGAAAAGAGGGAAGGTGACAGGCTGTTAATGAGGTGTTGGGAGCTAGCCATGCAGCCCAATACATGTCCCAGATTACGTGGGTTGAGGAGCATATTCAATGCTTCAGCTTCCTTTACCAGAAAGGCTTCTACTAACATGCAGCCGTTCCCTGGGGCTGCCAGGTCTCTGTAGAAAGGGGCTGAACACACTAAACACTCCTCAATTGAATTTCAGATGGTGCCTCAGCTGCATTAATTCTCTGTGTTATTCTGCACCTACTACTTTCACGCCCAAATCAGTGCTCCTAAGCCTATTATAAGGAGCAGTTTGTGAAGGCAATTCCAAACACAGACATTAAGCCATGGTATGTTTAGCTTACTCAGACCAAGGATGCACCTAGATTTCAAAATTAAAGGAAATAAGCATTCACTCCTGTTGAGTCTGTAGAATGAGAGAAAGGGGGGAAAGGAAGGCATTAAGGACTTTGTGACACTGCCATCCAGAAATTATGTTCTTCAATCCCTAGCATTGATCACTGAAGATAACAAAGAGATGTTAGAATCATTATTAGAACCAAAGAGTTATTAGAACCTCATTAACAGAGTCCAATTACAGACAGAAAGTCAAGCTATTTTAGTTGAGCATTCATACCAATGGAAAAAAATAGAGCCTTCTTAATCACTTTCATTATCAAAACAGACTCCCTGCTGGAGCCTTTTAATTGGAAGTCTACCATTTTAAAGACATTTGCATTATATCAAACTCTATTGACAGGACTAATAGAAATAGCTTCTAGCTCCTAGCTTCACATCTTCCAAATATGTGAAGCAGCTGTGGTGATCCAATGAAACAAAAGAGACGACCAGGATAGGAAGCTGGGCACCCAGCATGCAAGCATCTGGTTGGAATCTCACCATACTGTGAGGAGCCTTTCTGCTTGCCATCTCTACTATGTTAAAGATGGAAGGGGGCATGAGAAGAGAACAGCAAGAATCAAGCCTACATTATGTATAACATGTCCTGGAGAAAAGGGGAAGCCATCTACTAATAAATGAGCAAAATTAGAAGCAATGTAGATGAGTATGTGACCATGAATAGTATCGCATGCCAGATATTTTATACCAGACAGACATCCCTCTCCCATCATCTCGCTCATACATTCTCGACCTAAACACGCCAGTGCAACAGTGCTATTGTCATGAACTCTATTTTGTTATTTCTAGAGACTATAAAACTACACAGCACATTACAAACAACAGAACATAGGCACTAGAGCCTGGTGGACTCCGCCTAAATTAGACAGGAACAGGATGGTAGGGAAAAGAGGAAAATATTTAGCTGCACCAAATTCATGGCAAGAGAAATTCTGTGAAACAGCAGAAATAAGAGAGTGTGTGAAAAAGAATTTATAAAAACCACAACAGCCTATCTGTAATCTAAACCCTCACTCTGTGCTATCATCAGAGTCCAGTGAGGATGCCATGAAGTGGAATGTGTAGAACAGACTTGGAAGCTGGGAGTTTACCTTCAAGAAGGGATCCAGTGGGCCTGATAGCTGGTGCAAGCCTGTCCTTTGCTTCCAAGGTGGTGTGGTGCCCTGTTGGTACATCTTCCACAAAGGAGGAACGCTGTTGCCCTCACATGGTGAGAAAGCACAGAACTGGCTAAAGGGGAAACAAACTCCTTTTTATGGGCATCAATCCACTCCAATTTGGTGACCTAAAACCCTCCCTTAAGTACATGGGGGGATTAAGTTTTTAGCACATAAATTTTGGGGGAAACATTCAGACCACACCAGGCATTAACCACAAACTATGGTTTTCTGTCCATAGGGTGCAAGTTCAACTGAAGGAAATATGAATGCTAAATAAACATCCTTACATGTGAAGAAAGGAGTGAAATAGGTCTGGAGGAGCTTCACACCTATGAATTATATTATTCTCCCTCAATATTCATCAGTTCAGGGATTTACCACATTCTTTATCCTTCTTGATAAATGAAAGATTTCATCCTCTAAAACTTCTACAAAAGAAGGATTTTCAAGAGTCATGGAGAGCTAACAGAAACACTCCTGAAGCCTCAGCAGCAAAATCTTTAATTGAAGGATTTAAAGCTTGTTCCTTAATTCAGGACTGTCTGCACTTGCCAGAGACTGAGAAAAATGAATAGACAAGATGCTGTTAGTACTGAGTTTTACCAATTACAAAAGACCTAATGTTGCCACACAATTCCGTGATGTATTGTTATTGCCAAGTGGCACAGAGCTTAAGGGACTTTCTCAAAGACACAGAATACCAAATACAAATACATGCTTGATGACCTCTGTTCTAACCAGTCACAAGCAGTCAGGCTGACTTAAAAAAAAAAAATCAGCGATGAATGTTAAATAGAAATTCAAAATATTTTGGGTAGCTCCTCAACCTCTGAGTTCACTGGCAACGAGCACCAGGCAGAATCTTCTGCATGTTATTCTCCAGGGACAAACCAATGGCATCATGGGCAGCTGATGTTTAAAATAATCACCCAACTGATCACAATAGTCCTCTCATAAATTTCTCTTTGGTTTCTCAAAGAGCATGTTAATTCATTGCAAAAAAAACAAACAAACACATAAACAAAACAAACAAACAAAACAGATTTTAATCTCCTCCCATTCATCAGTGACCAGCATGGTTCCACCCAACGGGGAACCATGTGTGCAATAGTTCAGCCCGATTTCCCTAGAATTTTAGCTTCAACTGCTTGGTTTCTGAGCCCTCAGCAATGGGAGCAATTTACCTCGATCGACTTCACCAATCACTGTTGCAATTTAGCTAAGACATTTCCCAAGGGCCTATTAGAAAAGGTTCCAATTTGAAAACCTCACATCTGATCCTACAAACCAGTCCTGGAAACTAACTTATAAATTATTTTTTTTCTCTGATCACAAACCTTTCAGTTTAATACAAAAATGAAAACAAGAAATAAGAAGACGTGATTTCTGAAAAATAAGTGCAATAAAAGTTCAAATAGACTACCATCAAAATGAATTTTGTTTGATACAAACCACAGCCTGTTATGTGTGTGCCAAGGCTCCATTTGGTAACTCTATAAACTCTGCACTCAGCAAACTGAAGGTGGTGACTGAGACCAGAGGAAACCAGTGGCAGCATCTGCAATACAGCAACATCTGGGACCTAGCAAGTACATGGTATTCTTCCAGAGTTAGAGTGAAGAGAACTCAAACTGCACTATCAAGATACTTCCATACTTGCAACCATGCTACCAAGAGAAAGACAGAAGTACACACTATAGAATAAAATGGGCAGAAGGGAGCAGCCAGCTTCTTGGAAACAAAGAACTTCTAAAAAATCATGAATGGCTAAAAAGTCAGCAACTTTCAGATCACCTCTGAGACACTGATAAGAACTGCCATCTAGTGCTAGCCCATAGGTAACTACATCATTACCTGAAATCAGACTTAAAAGACCATGCAATAGGGGCTGGAGAGATGGCTTAGTGGTTAAGAGCACTGCCTGTTCTTCCAAAGGTCCTGAGTTCAATTCCCAGCAACCACATGGTGGCTCACAACCATCTGTAATGAGGTCTGGTGCCCTCTTCTGGCCTGAAGGCATACATGTAGTCAGAATATTGTATACATAGTAAATAAATAAATATATTTTTTTAAAAAAGACCATGCAATGTATCAGAAGGTCTTGGTTTATGCTTTTGTAGAATACAGAATGAAACAGAATGCAGTGAAAGTCACTGTTTAAAATAATAATGTCACAAAAAAAAAAATAGGGCCGTGAATAGAATGGCATCCATCAGATTCTCAGCCAAAAGTTTAATAAAAAAGAACATTTGTTAGCAAGTGTCAATAAATCAATGAATATTCAGTTGCTATTAGTAGAAATAACTAGAAAAATGAATCATGCTTAATTTGACTAAATTACTTGGTATACATGATTTTTGGACTCAAGTACATACATCTATTTTATAGCAAGAGAATTATCCTAGATTAAAAAGGACAGAATTACATAGCTTTGTACCATTATTTTTTTACCAGGTCTGCCTGAAGTCAGCCTGAACCTGAAGGGTAAGAGAGTTCCAAATGCTCGGGAAAATGGCTCCTATTGGATTCTAAACAAGGCACCCACAGGCGGCATGGGCCAAACCAATCCTTTTCTCTGAAGTAGGAGAAGCTAAGATATCAGAGATTTCTTACATCCCCTACATCTGTGTGGAATGGGGGCACATTCCCGGTTTCAAGTGGTATTTTTACGTGAGTTTCAACTACAGGTGACCAAAATGAGTAGGATGGCAGGACAGTGACAGATTCCTGGTCCTGTCGGCACTGACGACAATCAACAGCCACACCACATTCCCGTCATAGCTTTCCATGGGACAGACAGCATGGTCAACATGCCCAGCACCTGGGAAATGCTGCTGAAAAGGGGTCAGTTCTGAAACCACATCCAGTTCCTCTCTCCCTCCCCTCTCCGACCAGTCAGAATTCCTTCAAATCCATCAACTAGAGGCATATCAGAGAACACAAAACTGTAAGAGGTCACACTAAAACAGATATGCATCCCTCAAAAATGTGTTACTATTCTCATTTTTTTTTCAGGTAGTGATTATTTTTCTTACACACACAAAAAAAAATGTTACTTGTGCTAGGATGCCATGGGTTCATTAATTTTAATAGGTATTTTTAAAATTTCTGAATTGTCTAATACAGTTAATATCAACTGTTACAATTAATGAGTTACTCTCTAACTTACAATGAGGTTCTCAACTAAAAAAAATTTCCAAAAACTCAAAGAGAAACATAAAGCATAGTTCCTGTCAGAGAAGCCTCGTCAGCTTTTATGGAACATATCATTTATACAGACAACTCTCAGAAAAGGTCCAGGAGCGTGTGTTTTCTAGAACATATTCATGTATACAGACAACTCTCAGAAAAGG
>NW_004949102.1:5153075-5169579 GCF_000317375.1 Microtus ochrogaster | reverse complement strand
ACGCACAATCGTTCCAGTCGGGTGGTGGTGGCGCCTTTAATCCCAGCACTTGAGAGACACAGGTAGGCAGATCTCTCTGTGAGTTTGAGGCTAGCTTGTTCTACAAGAGCTAGTTCCAGGGCAGGCTCCAAAGCTACAGAGTAAACCCTGTCTCAAACTAATTAATTAATTTTTAAGGGAGCTGTTATTTCACTCTGGCCGAGAACAGGATTCGTTCAATCCTGCCATATATTTACCTGGTTCAGCACAATCATGACTGTTCTACATATAAACTAACTGTTCTTTCGTTTTCGGTCACTTAACAATGCATGCTAATAAATTTACAATAGGTAATTTTTATAATTTTAATAGATGTAAAATTAGAATATGTGCTCTATATAACTGAAAATATATATTTAAAATTTCTGTACTTTACTAAAAATTGTAGCAATTTAAAATCTTTTATTTCCCTATGTCTGGATATTTAGCCGTACTGAGAGACCACGCTATAAGGGAACACTGTCAGGGACACAGTCCTGCTCTTCTTTTAAATTCCGTCCTTAGGTAGAGCTACAAGAAGACTACCTGACAGACTGTACACTGTTGATGAAGCCACCTACATATTTAGCCACGTTTACAACTTGGGTCCCTACAGAAAAGAACATGACCCCTACTGCATATACAATTTGTGCGCATGTGTGCCCATCCTTGTGTTGGTGTAGAGCAAACAGTACACTTATTTTCTGAGACAGTCTCTTAGTGAACCTGAAGTTTGTCATTAGGACTACACTGGCTGTCCAGCAAGCCCCCATGATTGGCCTGTCTCCAAACACCAAGCACTGGGGCACGCCACCCCATCTGGCTTTTATGTGAGTGTTAGGGTTCTGAACTGACTTGGGTCTTAGTCACTTCAGATAAAAATTCTACACCAAAGTCACTCATTGGACAAGATATCCAACAAACTAGCTTAAGACTGAACTATGTTCCTTCAGGAATATTTCTACAGACAGGGATTTCAGAGATGCGAGTGAATGAAGAGGGTGTCCTCACAGCAGCCCAATGTCCAGTGTCCTAACAAATGTGGACGTCAGGATGTACGTACAATGGAGGGACAACTTCTAAAAAACTCATTTACAGACATGAGGGAACTTCTGAAAAATACTTACAAAAACCTATGAAAACCTCTGGTTTTTACCTGTAACCACAAAACAAAACAAAGTAAGTGGAATGGAGGGGTTCTATATCAACCTCCACCCACTACATTACAAGAATAATTAGAAAGGTATTTCTAAGCATCTCTACCACAGATTTCCCTAAACAATCAGTAATTTGAAAAACAAATTATCAAGGTATAACCTTGGAGAATACTATTAACATTCATACCTGTTGTACAGAAGACATCCCTTCAAAAGAAAAAAATGAAGACAGGGTAATTTGAAAAGACGAGGGCTTTAAACAAATAAAAGTGAAGACCTGCAGGACATGAAACTAATTTTAACAGCTTTCAAAGCAAGATGGTAGTTAAAAGTGAAACCAAATGACTAGTAAGACCAGGAAAAAAGACTTGTAGAAAGTCAGGAACCGATGATGAGTGAGACGAGTAAGAACATAACTCCAAGTCTCCTGTCTTTGGCACGGTTCTATTTGTGTGTTTCCTTGTCCTCCCATTCCCAAGTACTAGAGGAGGTAAAATAACCTTGGTGTACTAGAGTACTGACCAGCGCTTTCTCGTCTTGACATTCCAAGAAGAACCCACCAGAGTATACCTGACAAAATGACGACCACAGACTGCCTTGGATTTAATCACTTGGGTCTAGGGACTGACTTTACAAAAGAATTCACATATAGATTTTCTAAAAGCGTTGTCTGCCTCAGTCCTCACACAATAGGGACACTAGTTTAGATTCAGGAATGATTAACTTAGTCCATGAAGTTGAACTGTAATTAGATGCAGGCAAAATATTTAAAGCCTTCCAGCATGCTAATCTTGTATCTGATGGCCAAAATGCTAGAGCTAGGTGGCCTAGAAAACCATATGGAGATGTGACAAGAACTGTGCTTCCCAGAAGCCCTACTTAAGGTATATATGGAACGCAACACACCACTTGAGATCTATTTTTAAACCTTGCTATAGTGCTTAAATGTTCCCTACAATTATATTATGCTATAAGCTGAGACTCTGAAAATCTACAATTTGATAAGCACAGTTTGCAATTAAAATGTACATTTCAACTCAAGTCCACGTCCTCACAATACCAGCAGTCAATATATATATGGAAACACAGTCAGGCCTCAATAACTCAAGAATAAACAGCTTTATACACAGTTAAAGACCTGCAACTAGACACAAAGAATTCCATTAAAGAGTTCACAACTCAAAGATGAATTTCAATTAGTAGAGTTAGCATGAACAAACCCTTGGGTTCAATTCCCAGCACCACATAAACCCGCTACGGTAAAGCATGCCTAAAACACTATTCCCTATAAAATTATGGCAAGTGGAGTTAGATCAGAAGTAACAAATAAGCAGTGATTAGTGAGACAAATAAATGATTAATAAATCAAGTTACAGAAACCCAAATCTAAATCCTAAGTGATGGCATTTCTAGACAAAGCGCAAGTTGTTAAGGAAGGTACACAAAGGGAGCAGCCTGTCAAGTGTCAGAACTGCAAGAAGGGCGTACGAGGAGGGACAGGAATAGAAAGAGCCATGTATGTTCAGCAAGATTTCTGCTTGAGGTGGAAGGGTACTGATTGGGGTGCCACTGGATACCATGGGGACAAACTAGAGCAGAAATAAAAGAATTGGTTACAGAGGAAATGACCAAGTCAGGGGGATGAACCTTATGATGCTGGGTTAAGGTATTGATGTAAATAAATGGTGTGCAATTCTTAAGAGATGAAGCTACAAAAATAAAATCATGGGGGGGGGGTGCGCATGCGTGTACACATACAAGCATGCACATGTGTGTCAACATATTTATCTTCAAGGTCCGGTTAACTGACAGGATCTGAAAGAAACAGTCCAGCACTCTAGCAATAAGGTACACACCTAAAGTCCCGAACTTAATTTTAAATGTAATAATTTCCAACTAAAAACAATAACATGTCTTAGAGAAATATTAACTCAAGAACTGAGACAGAGTTGGTCTGATTAAGTTTCATTCCGGAAACCATGAAGTTAATGACTAGGACATACACGCAGAGTCAGTTTAAAAGGTACATCACTGGCTAAATCATGGGCAACTGGGGCACCCATACTAAAGATACTATTAATGCATTATTCATTGGATAAAGCATAAAAACATGACTCGATATTGAAATAATTTAAAGAGAATTTACATAGTTTCAATATGCCTCCCACAGCATTAATTGCAAAAAAGAAAAAAATCTTTTACAGGGGGAAAATACGACAGATACCACCCTATATAATACATTATTATCTGTTCATTAAAGAGGTTCCATACACTGTCTAACAACCACTATGTGCTTGCTATATTAACAATCTGAAAGCAACAACACCCCTTTAAAGCCCCCTTATTTCAAGTTATCACCAATAGTGTCAACCAAAGCAAATACTTCTTACTCCATGGTCCAAAAATCCTCTGAAACAAAAGAACGTAAAACTATACTCAAAAATGTTTATTAGCAGTTCTGCCACAACAGGCAGACTAGCCCTACTCTGGGAAAGATCTAAATGGCATGAACAAGAGCATGAATAACCAGGTCACAGTACATACAATGGAATGCTATACAGGAAAACCACTGGTACAAATAAGAGGATGTATAAATATCAGATGCTCTCCTGTGTGGAAAACAGTCAAAATCAAGATGCCTATTGTATGGTTCTACTTAAGGAAGTTCAAGAAACAAGCACAACTGAATGATGATGATGTAAGTCAGATCACACACTGGCTCAAACATGAAAAATATTGCTTAGGAATGGGCATATATGAATGTTCTGGAGCCCTAAAAGTATTGTACACCTTGATTTGGATGGTAAATATAGTTGTATATACAACTATAAACTCATTAAATCCAATGTTGTTGTACATTATCCAGTGACTAAATGCTGATCTCAATACAAAAGTTTTTTTTTTTAAGATTTATTTATTTATTATGTATACAGTGTTCTGTCTGCCCACATGCCAGAAGAGGGCACCAGATCTCATTACAGATGGCTGTGAGCCACCATGTGGTTGCTGGGAATTAAACTCAGGACCTCTGGAAGAGCAGCCAGTGCTCTTAACCTCTGAGCCATCTCTCCAGCCCCAAAAGTTTTTTTTTTTTTTAAAGCTTGTTGAAAACAGCAAAGCTAGACAGAGCCATACCATCTACATTTAAATGAAGAATAACTTTTATTAGTACTGGGAATAGAACTGGAAATTACTTGAAATTTGTACCACTCTGCAAATATATTATTATCCCTGGCAGCAGCTACCATTTCTGCTTCTTAAGCCATAAAGAAACTGTACATTTAAGTTGTTTGCAAGCAGGTATACAATTAGAAGGAGCCCTCACCGTACAGTGTCACAGATTCCAGCAGAGGACAAGCACTGGACTGGCTGGCACAAAGGCTGGTGGAATGAAGAACCTCAGGGTGTGCAGAAGTACAGTAAAAAGCAGAGCAAAGAGGAGTGGAGTGAGAGACTGCGACGCTTTGCTCAGCTTGTGTCAGAAGAATGAAGAAGGAAGTACACCTTCAATTACTTCTACTTCCTGGCTGTCTTAAACTAGCCAACATGCACTTGCAATACTCACCTGCCATAGTTTCCTTCTTCTCCGTCCCATACACTTTGAAAACCAAACAGATCAGATCGGAGGGGCCTAAATCAACCCTAATACGGATATTGTAAGGGTGATACAGCAAGCGAGAAAAGGATGGTTAACAGGCAGCCATATCATCACTGACTGGGTGAAAATAGTGCATATTATCACACCGGACCCCCTCACAGGTAAATGATGCATAACGGTGACACCACTTCATCATGCACTGCCAAAGATTTACTTTAATAAAAGAAAAAAAAAACTGGTTTTGTTTCTTTAATGCAAAAGTCTTAAATTCTTGATTGCCTGCCACTTCAATTTGGCACAGTTTACACCCCACATCCAAAGGAATGCATGTTGGTAAGTTTCAAAGTGGTGAGAGTCGGCTACTTAGATACCTTCCCTAGCCAATGTCCCCAGAGAAGAAGCCATGGAAGTGGAGCCTCCCTTGCTGAAACTATCCCATCATCTGACTAGCCTTACAGTATTATTGACTCCTTGAGGCTTGTTTTCAGTTTTCCTCCCAGAGAAGACATCTCTCTGGGTCCAGAATTACATTATACTAAATTCATAGGAACCTCTTTCTTCTTCTCTGCAACTAGCCTTATTTCTCTTGTTTGGTAACTGGTTTCATAAGCACATGTAATCAATTCTAGTCATCAATCCAAGATTCAACTACCTCATATTGTCAAGTTCACATTTAAGAATGAGAATTTAAAATTAAAATACTGCAGATCAAAGGCCACATACTGGATATAAAATCCTTGTACCCAGAGGCCTCAGCACTCTCTAAACTAAAGACCAAACTCTAGACACATTGAAGACAAAACTCTAATTGTAATTGGTTTGTAAAAACCATAAGTTTATCTACTGCCCACTGGCATTTATCAACTCTAACACTTCAAAAGCTGATATTACAGCTCATTTTATTTGAGCTCCATAAATCCCCAGACATTCATAAGTATTTTTCAATTCAAATCCAACTGACTTTCATTTCATTGAAGACAAATGGAAACACTAAACATTGTTTAAAAAAAATTAATAGGCTGTTTCCATTACCAGGCCCAGACTACAAGTATTTGTGGAGTAGCACACTCTTGTATTTGTGGATAATACTCCTACATTCATATAGCACTGCAATCCCATTAGCAGCAGGCTTAAATTAATAAAATTGTTTGTCTTGTCAGCTTGTGTTACACGTTGTACAAACTTGTTAGATAATCAGCAGAGGCATGACAATTCATTATCCTACAGGGAACCGCTCTGAAACCAGCAGCTTCCGCTTTCAAATGGAGCTACCACGTCAAATTAGAACATCATTTGCAGTCGGCTGCTGCACGTTCTGAAGGGTGCAAACATGCAATGCTGCATGCTGTATTTGTTTCTCCTCAGCAGCAGAGAGTGTAAGGTTCACTCCCAAATGCAAAGGCCCCGATGGATGCTCAGGATCAGCAGAACCATTTATTTTGAGAAGTACCCAAAGCAAGACAGATTCTGCTTCTTCAAGTCTGCACCTTGGTTGACCAAAGGGAAAAGACAGGATCAGATTTTACACTGAATTTTGACACAATGACTCACATCAAACCACCAAATGCTGTTCTTCTAACACAGAGAAATGGAAAAGAGGAGAAATATACTTTTCCTGGACTGAATTGCCTTTTGGCCTACCTTCAGTCCGATGCCTGCGTCCTTGCTGTAACTGCACAGCGATGGGAATATTTAGATGCCACAACACTGGCTATGAGGGAACAAGATACTGCTCTCTTACAGGGCTCTGTGCTACCCAATATGCAAGCAGTGACACAGAGAATTAAGTTAACATGAATCTGCTCAGCTATTTCAAACCACAGGAAGTAGATGTCAGTTACAAGAGATAATTCTTGGCATCATTTACCCAAAATACAAATTGGTGACAGGTGGAAAACCTTCAGCCAAATGCTTCTTTGAGTTCCAGAGATCATCCCCTACAACGTGGCTCCAGAATGAAGCACACCTTTACAAATTTTAGCAAGCTGATAGATACAATAGACACACTCATCTAAGTACTAAAAAAACAGATAAGTAAATAAGTTTTTGAACTGTAAGAATGTTAACGGATGAATACTATAACCCTTTAGTTTCTGTATGCTATGAACACTGGACCACCAAATCAGTGAACCTTGGCAAGGCAAAAACAATTTTAACTTTTCTATCCTCATGAAAGAATGTGGATTCCATATTCAGGGCGGAATAAACTTGGCAACCATCCAATCTGCCACACTGTTTCAAAATACTGTCTGGACTTCTCGGGACCAGATAACAACTTTCCATTGGCCGTGTGACTCCAGGAAAAATTTCTTCGTTGGTATTTGGGAGTATGAGCAAAAATCAGGATGAACAGGCTCTGAACTGCCACACCTCCTTAGTTCTGTGATACTGGTAAGAAATCTGGCAGCCTGGATCTCAACATGAACACGAGCTAGGCACAGCCACAGCCTACCTATGATGAGTATAGGAGTGTAGTAACAAAGCCACTGTTCTTTGTTACTACAGCGCAATTTCCCATAAGGAGACTGAATAAAAGCTATTAGAAATTTGGTCTCAGTAAAGGAACTGATGTCACAGTTTTTAAAAAAACAAAAATGCAAAATGACCCACGAGAAGAAAGAAAATGTCTCCTCCTGATGGTACCTTGAACTTGAGCCCTATTCTCACTCGGGAAGGTAACATGGGGACTCATGATTCAGCAGGGAAAGCTCTTGCTGCCAAACCTTTCTAATCTAAGTTCAACTTTAACACCCACACCCACATGTGGTGGAGAAGGAACTGACCTCCACACATACCACCACGTGTACACACACATACTCTTCAAATGTAATTTTTAAGTTAAAAATGTTTTAAAACATATATACAATTCCAAAAAAACCATTTTCTACTTTCCCAACACAAAATGCTATGACAAAAATAACATATCATATTTAATCTATCTGCTTCATCTTTCTGTGCCTCCTAGCTTGTTAGCAGATTTCCATTTCCAAGTCACTTCTAATTGATGTCACTCTGGACAAAGCATGAACAAAGTACCAATGCTCCTGAGAACCTGCAGCACTGCAGAACAAAGCAACTCTGGGAAGACACCTGACTACTATCGCACTGGGATTTAGACAGCTAAAGTAGTAACAAAGAAGCAACTATTTCATAGTAATCAATTGTTATAAAACTTTATTAGATGGGCAGGGCTCAAGGAACAGGACATAGTAAGAGTTGAAATGGGTTGAAATTATTGAATAGGCAAAAGTTTTTTTCATGAATACAATGAGGAGCAAAGCAAATCCACAAGACTACCCTGCCTCGGCTTACTTTACCAGGAAGAGGACACAGCCTGGGGTTTCTGCAAAAGCATCAGAAGGTTTTTTCTGAAATGAAAATGCACAAGCATGCAGGCTCCCTAGAGCCTCTCCTGTCCCACCTTCACCATGGCCCTGATCCTAAACCAGTAAGCACCCTAGAGCCTCTCCTGTCCCACCTTCACCATGGCCCTGTTCCTAAACCAGTAAGCACCCTAGAGCCTCTCCTGTCCCACCTTCACCATGGCCCTGTTCTTAAACCAGTAAGCACAGAATAAACAATCTGGAAAGAGTACTAGGAACTGGGGTTCTGTGTTAGATGGCAGAGAGAAAAAGGGATTTTTCCTAATTACAAAAAACATGTTAGGGGGGAAAATGTCAATTTCATCTCAAACACTTCTACAAACATGTGGGTTGAAATGCCCAAGGCTGCAGGAGCGTCTTCCACCCTGTCTCAGTCCTTCAGAACCCAGTTCACTGTTGCCTATCATCATTACACCGTTGCAGTCAGAGCATCCTCTCCAAAGCACAGAGTACTCCAAAAGAATTGAAACCCAGACCCTTCTACATCAAACTCAGCTAGCCACTTGACAGGTAGCTGTTATTCAGAAGTAGCCACTGGACTTTCAGCACTCTGCAGCTCTGAAGGGGGATGCTATTTGTCCCTAAAAACCCAGGAGTTAGTGAAGATCACTGGGTCAATATACCCTGTTTATCTCCATTCTGCCAAAGCACACAAATAGGAGTTCAGGGAATCACAGCTGATCGATGCTGTGCTGGCCTCAAAAGGGAACACTCCTCAGACAACATTAGGGAGAAGGAGGCTGTGCTAGGTTCAGAAGCCTTGTGGCCTCGCCTTGTCTGAAGGGTGGGTAACACTCAATAGCTCTAAGCAGTCTTTGTTTTGATACCTTGAAGGAATAAAAAAGTCAGTACTTAGAGAAATTACTTTTTCAATTCAAAATTTAAAGGTTAAATTTTTCTTTGCATTTGGATGCAGTCTTTATTTGGGTCATTAGTGATATCAGCCACAAAGCAGGAGTGAGTGGTTATAGAGATATAACAGCCTTCAGAACTTAATATTGGCTAAACATATGCTACTTGGATTTACACAGGACAGAGGAGTGTACCTGTCCCTCCTTATCCCTCACTCTAGATTTCTCTCCTATTGACACATGAGAAGCAACATAAAAGCCTAGAGCTGAGCCGTGGAACAACCACGAATACAATAGAGCAGTGTGGCTGGCAGTGAACTGTATGGGTCTCTATAGAAAGGAAAGTACTCATCTTTATGAGCTGTCTCCCGTGCTTGGAACACATAGCTATTTAATAAGTGTGTGTTGTTGAATGACAGGTGAAAACAGGCACTGCAAATACACCAGGGGCTTACCTTCGTGCCTCTTCTTTCCATACCTCCACATACTCATTTTCAAGAGAAGAGAATGAAAATCACTCATGAGTTACAGAGGCCAGAGTGACCGGTACAACTCCTGCCGGAATAAGCTCTACAGTTCTGTTTGGGTAAACCACATCTTAAATGTTGTCCAAAAAAAAAAAAAAAAAAAAAAAAGCTGAGAATAGAGAGGCCGAAATGCTACATCTAACAAGATGGCTGGCTTTTCTGGATCTCTGCCAACACCCAGCCCTATCGATCAGATATTCACAGAGCAGCAAGTAGAAAGGAAGGGGAGCGGGCAGGCGCCAGCCTCACACTGGACACTACTTAGGATTCAGGCAACAGCTGCACACCGGGTAATGCTCCCTGGAGCAGTCAGCTGGGGAGGCACTGCGCCTCATCCTCACTGAGAGCTCCGGCTGCAAAAATGCACACGCTATTTGGACAGCCAATTGCCCATGACTAGGCCAGTGTCTACAGGGTGCTGAGTAACCAGGGAATGCAACCGGGTCATTTGTTCAGAACAATCCTGGGATACTGCAAGGCCTCTGTTGTTCAGACCCTCCTCTAGTCACACGTCTGTGACACGGGTGCTGCTCTGAGTCATGACAAACCCCACGCTTTCATCTTGCAAACAAAGTCTAGAATGTCACCAGGCCAAGTGAAGACAGATTCCCTTCAGTCAATTTTCTTTTTAATTAGTATACAAGGCTACCTTGGAAAAGTTTCTGAATTCTATATAAAACCAGGGAAAATACAGAAGGTAACATAAGAAGTTTGTCATGGACAGTACTGACAAAAAGGCAGCTTTACCACTGAAATTTGAAATAAAGTACACCACTCTGGCAGTAAAAGGATCTATCCTTCATATAAGACCCAAATCTGCAAAAAGATCTACAGAGAAGCTGCATGTTTCTGTAGACCCAAATGTAGCCACTTATAACCAAGTCCAGCCATGCACTTCCATCTTTGAACAAGAGGGAAGAAATTAATACACCTGGACAAAATCACCCACCATGGAGTTCAAACGCCAAACATTTATAATAATAGAGCTGTATGCTTATGATGTCTACTTTTCTAGTTAGATTTCAAGAACATCAATGAAGTTCCTAGTATGTGCGACCTCTCTAGGGCTACTGGTAACAAAAACCACTCTACCATCTACACAGATAAGACTTCTGTTACCATTACAAACACAGCCCAAAGAAAGCTAGCTCACATGGAAAGAATTATGTTCCTGGGTATAGAAGAGAAGTCATATGTGGCTTTCTCTGTGTCCTTTCATTGTTACTTAAGTAGTCCAGCAGAACAGCCTTAAATTGCAGACAATTCTGAGTTTCAAAAATGCCCTCAAAACTAAGACTGTCTTATAACACACTTAGCAGTAAAACAGAACCTAACCTGAAATCGACTGTTAGTAAAACCTGAAGAGATTTGAGTGACTTTTTTGGCCCATTAAATGTGAATATTCATCCTGCACTGAAACAAAACAGAACACTAAGGTGTTTAATTACAGGGGTGCTAGCCACAACCCACTGAGGGTAATATGAGGGTAATATGAAATTAATATACTGTGTATGTACTAACTAACCTTTCTCTCTGGGGCACACACGTATGTGCGTGCGTGTCTTTCATTGCTCTCCACCTTCTATGATGAGGCAGAGTTGGTCAGTTTGGCTAGTCTAGCTAGCCAGCTTGACCAGAAAATCCCCTGTATCTTAACTTCCCAAGTGACGGATTGTTTGCAGGCCACCGGATCCTCTTGGCATTTACGTGGATTTAAGGATCCAAACTCAGGTCCTCGCACTTGCACGGCAAGTTCCTTATCCACTAAGCTATTTCCTGGACTTCCCACATACGCTTTCCAAGATCCAACTACTTCCTTACACAAACTGAGGATCTGTGAAAAGGAATATTGACCTCCTTTGCCCTACCCTTCCTCTCATTGCAGCCCCGCTGTGAAACTCTGGGCTGGTGGGAACCAGGACATTGAAAGCAGTCGAATCTTCTAGCCAAAACTTCAGCTCTCTCAGTACTGACTTTATGTCCCATCTGCAGCTGGCACAACCTCTAGTGGACTGACAAGAAGCTTTTGTTCACCTCAATCAAACATTTTGTTGCCACATAGAACATTACTTTAAGAAACTGCCCCCATTTTTGATCTTCCTTGTAATATTTCCAATCAAAATTTCAGCATACTTGAACCTGCATTTGTGGCTATTCAGTCTACTAAACCAACACTAGCTATTTTTATTCACTGAATTCCTATCCTCCTGAATCAAAATATTAAATCTGTATTGACAATTTTGAACCCAGTAATACAAAAACCTGACCCTGTCTCAAATTTAAAAACAACAACAACAACAACACACCTTACAGGCTCCCTTTCCATGGTTCTAATCATCATTAGCACCACCAAAACCCTCGACTGCGGAGTAAATGCTCCTGACATAAAAGTCAAAAACCTTCAGTGATTTTTCAGCCAACAAAACAAAACTAAAACATCTTATCTTTGACATCATTTCAATTTTAGATTGGCACCTGGTCTTTTGAAAAGATATATATAAGATTCCATATATGCAATAATTATCTGAATGGGCAATGAATGCCAAAACATTTATACCTAAGTTAAAAAAATTAATAACAAAATTTAAAACATAAAAATATACACTAACAAAGAAATACACAATAATTCACCTCCAGTCATGCTGAACTAACTATGCACTATACTAGCTGACTACTCAAAATTGCTGAAACTGAATGCTAACAGCCTTGCCTAGTCACACATGGAACTCCTCAAATATAAATTCAAAGTGGCCAGTCACTGCCGTGGACTAAAAGGGACCATAGACTAGCCATCAACTAAGTGACAATTCCAAGGTTCAAACAAGCATTTCTGTTCTATAAAGGCATCAGTTTTTGACCCAAGACACCACCACACTAAAATGATGAATGCGCACAGGGAGAAAGGAATTAGAAAGAAAAGGCCAGCCAAATAAGCCAATCTGAAATAGCTGCCAATGAAATGAGGTTCAGAAAATTGTGGAGGAAGGAGAGACTTTTACTCTACCAGCAGGATTCCTATGTTTCCATTCTTGTGTTCCCTCTTCTCATGCCCTCCTCTGATGAATCTGTGACATTACAAACAGATTTCTCATTTAAGCATTCATTGGCCCCTGCTATTCACTCCCATCTCAAAGAATGATTCCTGGAGCCTGAGGTACAACACTGTTGTTATGGAAATGAATGTGAGACCCCAAGGGCTAAGACTCAAAAAGGTGGCGTAGCAGTCAAGACAGAGCTGAAGGAAATCTTTAACCTTGTATCCATAAGAGAATTAAATGATGAACTTGGCCTGCTTCCCTAAAACACTGAAATGGTAGTTATCATACTTTTTAAAGGAATTTTTTAAAAAATTATAACACATAATAATGGCAGACAGAGTCTTTGTTATAAAACCAAGGGGGATGGGGACATTCTGGGGATGTTTAACTCCCCACTGTGACCATCAGAGGTGCTGAGAGGTAACATACAACCCTTACACACAGGTGTGCACAGCTCAGCATCCTCAGCAAATTAAAACACTTAGAGCTGAATAAGCTGTGCAGAGGAACCAACAGTAGTCAAAGACTGCTGGGTATGATAGCACTCCCTCTACCACCGACATTTTTAAATGGCCCGGGCCATGGAAACTATTACTGTCGGCTGGTAATCAAACCATACAAGGTGTCAGGAGCTTTAGGATGCTCTAAGACCTCGAATACCCAGTGGGGAAAAGAAGATAAAATCACTTATGGGTAACTCTGTTGCAGTCTCACAGAGGAGAACAGAAAACATGTATTAATCATAACCTAACAAGATGTCCGCCTGCACGAGTCAGTAGCAGTGGGTTAGAGCAAACTAGGCAGAGAAGAGTCTGCTAACCCGAGTAAGAAGCAGAATTCTGAAATAAAACATAGCAGCATCCCTAAGTCCGTCTACATTAAAAAAAAATTATATATATATATTCAACAAGGGTCCTTGTTTCCACCCTTTCCCCAAATCATCACTCAGTGGAGTACCCCTTCCCAAATTCCTTCCTTCTTGCTAAGGGTGCTCAAAAGGCTAGTATCTTTGTTTGACAGATGCAGTTCTTGAACTCAGCCTTCCGAACTATCAGAAGATAGGACAGAAAGCTCTATTCTAGGACCCTGTAATTGCAAATGAGAGAATGCAAATGAGACAGCAGAGCAGAGCGGTCAGCTTAGGGTGTGGGCACCCTAAGAACTAGCTTCAAGCACCCCGAAACACTGGGGAGTTACACGTGTGTCTTGTATGTGGGACAGTTTCTAGACCACCAAACTCTCTCTTTCTATTATTTATTTCATACTTCTCCAAAATCATTTCCTTTTCCACACCTAGACTTCTGAATTTAGGGCAAGAGGACCAAGATGAAAGATTACCATCTGACAAGGGACTTTAGCAAGAACATTACTTTCTTGAAAAGAACAAGGGGAAAAAGATGGCTACATGCAGGTGATTACTTTGAGAGAGAGCAAAGGACACCAAGAGAAAATGAGCATCTTATCATGTAATGATGGCCCAGTTCAAAATGATTCTGGTACAGAAGAGTCCAGAAGCGGAAGAAATTAAGTGTCCAATCACTCATGCAGGAGTGTTTTCTTCATGCTCACTGTACACACCGTTAGAACCTTGGTAGTACACATGTATACAGAAGTAAAAACAGACTAACTCAGCAACATTTTATCATGAAACATATGATGTTTTAAAAATCACAATGTACATTCACAAAGGGAAGTAACCATAACAAACAATATCTTTAAGTCTACCTTAAAAAATGACAAAATGGATGAAAGCACGGAAGAAATACCAAAGAACAGGAATTAAGATATACTCAGCACACCTTCATTATCTATTAATTATAAATATAGATCTTCCCTAAATCAATGCTAATTGCAAAAGGAATATTCATGATCACTGCTAAATAAACAGATGTTTGACTAAACTTACAACTTAATCACCATCATTAAAGATATATTATAATCTATCATTAAAAATCACCACATACAAATTTTATTTTAAAAAGGTTTTTACAGCAACTCTGGGTTCTTCATTAAAGTCAGCATCATTATACATTTTAAAAAATATTTGTGTCTATCTGTAATTTATTTGCCAGCCACTAACAGACAGGTGCAAGGCATGTGAAATTAAATTAGACTTCAACAGCAGGTAAGATTCCTCCACTAAAACCACTAAAATTGCCTTGGTTAATTTCATTAAGAGAACAACTCAAAATTGAAATATACTTCAGTTTTGGTATAATCCAAGAATGGCAGGCATACATGGTAAATCAAAAATAACTACCTTAAAAACAAATAACTATACCTGTCTTGAGCTAAACTCATAAATCATGGATTTCTTCATAAGAAAACAAGGTCAGCTGCAAACTGAAATGTTCTTTTAAGGCTTGCGAAGTAAAAAGAACAGTCTCAGGAAATTCCTGAAATTTACAAGATTCAGAAGATACCTTTCTCGAGGTCATTTAGGCAATAGCAACTTCTGGAAAGAGAGGCCTCTATAACCTGGTGAGCCGCCTGTAAGTGATGGAATTATTTCCAATGCAGCATCTCAAGCTTACCACAAGCGAGCACATTCAGACTTAAACTAATCTCTTTAAAGCAAAGCTCCAGTGGACTTTACAGAAGCAGCAGACAAGTTATTCAGAGGACAGGGGAGACAAGAGAAGGAAAGAGAAGGTTCTGACCTTTAAATGTGCTACCAAAAGGCCGGGGGGCTATTTTGCTAGAAAGTAAAGACATCACCTTCTTCCTTGACATCAGAGAAGTGACAGTAAATGCTTGCTGACATTCAGCAAAATGACAAGAGCTGCCTGTGGAGTGGCCTTCACAAAAGTCTAGGTAAAAGCAAACATTTCAAGGGAAAACACCTTGCACATTCTTACGTCTAAAGCACAGAAACACCCCCAATGACTAGCACCTGCAGGTTCACGGAGTCCGGCTGGAAGGCCCTCAGCTTCATTCATGGCATCAACCTCTCCACCAAACTCCTCTTTGCTAGTTTTGAAAACATTCTTACTATACTGGTTATGACAGAAATGTTTTAAAATATGAAAACAAATCAATGGAGCAAGGGAAAAATGGGTGAACAAGAGAAACAACCATGATTATCACGACAGTACAAGAGATCAGACCAAACAAGTTATGTCTTCTTTGAAGTAATTATCACTGGGTCCTATCTCTATCGGCAAGTTATCACAGGCTGCCTTGATCAACATGTGCTCAAACTGTTCCTATTACCTGACTGTAAATTTCTGACAATGGCTTTGCTCTGAACACCTGTGACCCATCCACACCCTAGAACAAAACACTGTTTAGAGCAGTGGTTCTCAACATTTCTAAAGCTGTG
This sequence comes from Microtus ochrogaster, assembly GCF_000317375.1. Classification (NCBI taxonomy): domain Eukaryota; kingdom Metazoa; phylum Chordata; class Mammalia; order Rodentia; family Cricetidae; genus Microtus; species Microtus ochrogaster. The sequence goes on along the minus strand of NW_004949102.1, from coordinate 5,153,685 downwards.
ACCCTTTAATACAGTTCCTCATGTTGTGGTTGGTGATCCCCCCCAACATAAAATTATTTTCACTGCTACTTCATAATGGTAACTTTGCGACTGATGTGATCTTCAATGTAAGTATCTAATATGCCCGATATCTGACAGGCAAATCCTGTGAGGACATGCCCTCAAAGGAGTCAGGAACCACACATTGAGACCACTTGTTTAGAGCAAGAACAAAGTGACCACCTGATGGACTAAACACTTCCAGCATCCCTAGGATTCAGTGTTGGTGTAGCACTTCCACAAAAAAAGTCCATCTGGGGGGCTGGAGAGATGGCTCAGTGGTTAAGAGCATTGCCTGCTCTTCCAAGGGTCCTGAGTTCAATTCCCAGCAGCCACATGGTAGCTCACAACCATCTGTAATGGAGTCTGGTGCCCTCTTCTGGCCTGCAGACATACAGACAGACTATTGTATGCATAATAAATGAATAAATGAATAAATAAATATTTTTTTAAAAAGTCCATCTGTCTGCCACATTCCCTTTACACATCCTAACAGTGGTGCAATATTATGAGGCAGAAATTTATAGAAACTTTTAAAATCTAGATTAAGGAGGGGAGGGGAGGGGAGGGG
>NW_004949102.1:5128007-5152975 GCF_000317375.1 Microtus ochrogaster | reverse complement strand
GGAGGGGAGAAGAGAAGACAAGAGAAGAGAAGAGAAGAGAAGAGAAGAGAAGAGAAGAGAAGAGAAGAGAAGAGAAGAGAAGAGAAGAGCCACTTGTGCTGGCATATGTCTTCAATCCCAGCATTTGGGAGGCAATACAAGGATGATCTCTGTGAGTTCTAGGTCAGCCTGGTCTATAAGCAAGTCCCAGCACAGTCAGGGTTACAAAGAAATATGACCCTCAGTGACTATGGAGGACCCTGGGGAGTAGCTCTAGGTGCCGACCAAGTAAATTCTGTGTCTTCTTTAACCAATAACTCCTCAAGTAAAATTTTATCCTTCTCAAAGATCTCTGATAGTTTGACAGCTGAGACGTTTTGTCAGTTTAAATGGACAACCTCAACAAACAAATTTCAGTAAAACACAAATTTCAACAAGTACAAGTTATCAAATCTCTCTCACGCTGCTCTTCATAGTCTTAACAATACTTTCATTATGCAAAAAATATCTGTCACAGTCATTCTGATATAAATATGCAGCTGTTTAAAACTTACATTCACAAACCTAAAGAACTCTTATCAGTTCCAGGAAGCAGAATTGAATGCTCCACCTTAAACAGATCAGATAAACCTCTCTCAATTCCAAGGTCCTAATTTTTTCCCCCTAAACTTAACTTTGTCCTCTGTTGTGCCAAGACCTTTAAGAGGTCTAAGAGACACCAAACATTTCCATGCCGCAAACACCACACAGGAGCAAAGAGACCAGCTACATCAGGATGTGACCAGCACCCAGTTTTCTCAGGTTCTCCCCACCCAAGACAACGCCCACAAATAAGCAGAAAGCAGCTTGAGAATCCGCTGTCCCAATTCCTTTAACCTGTTGTGCCTAACCTCCCGCCTTTTTATTACATAAAAAGGAGACAGAAATGTAATAGTCTGCCCTGTCCCTTTAAGAGACAAGTCCTGCCCACTCCCTCCCCTGTCATATCCCAGGGCAGGCAGATCTTCCTTCTGCTTCCAGTATGTGCTCCTTTCCTCCCTCCCTTCTCCCCCCATTTCCCCTTCTGTTTCTCTCTCTCTCTCTCTCTCTCTCTCTCTCTCTCTCTCTCTCTCTCTCTGCTCTTCTCTCTTCTTCCCTCTCCTCTTCCCTTTCATAACCCACTAATAAATACCCACTTCCTTGGCATGGCATGGCTACCCATCTTGGTCTCTCACCCACCATGTTGCTTGGTGCCTAGGATCCCATGGCCCTCATGGCCTGTGGGCCACTGGAGGGGTTCCCTGCCTACGCTGTTCACTGCCACCACTCAGGGGCCTACAGCGTTTTACTTTTAGCATTATTGTCTCAAAAGAAACAAAAACCCTCTTACAAGAAAAACAAAACAAAAAATGAAAAACAAAAGCACTCACTGGCCCTGGAATAATACCTTGTGTAAGAAGCCCTTCATCTGAGAGGTTTTAGAACAAGATTCATGAGCTACTATCCCTAGTGACCCTCAGGGAAAGTGGCAGTTCCAGAAGCTCAAAGCTGTTAAAAATTACACTAATTTTGCCCTTTGGTGACATGTCAATGGAGAATGAGAAATACCCTTTAATTTGATGCAATTTAAACATCAGCCAAGACACATCTTGGTAGCACAAGCTGTCCTCTGGTCTTACTGGTTCCGCCCGGGATGGGTCCAGCTTTCATGTCTACTAGTCCTGAGATTACAGCACCCACTCTCAGCTACCAGCTGCCCATCAAGTGGATCTCTTCACTGAAGAGTAGAAAGAGGATTTTTCTGAAGTCCTAAGGTGGTGGATCTGATTGCTCAGGCCATCAAAAGGGCATTTCAGGTCCCTATCCAAACCAACTCAGGAAGTACACACATTGAAAGCAAGATAACAAGCCCAATAATTTCAGGGCTTTAGACTTAGAAAGGAAACTTTCCAAGACTTTAGGGACACACTATGGTGATAAGTAGTGGGACTTTCAAAGAGTGTGTGCTACCCTAAAATACATAAGTACACAATGTTGTGTTGTTTGTTAAAAGCAAAGTTTAAGAAGTGAAGAAATCTATTATGTTCCATTCTAACTAGATCTTTGACAATCAGACCCTATAGAAGGGGACTGGTTCAGTCTTGTTCCACAAATATTACAAGAGATACAGCTGAGGGTGATATTAACAAAGGTTGAGGAAGAAAGAGGAAAGGCACACCAACAGGTCACCTCCTTCCCCCACTGGGCAGCAAGCCCTAATAACAGTCACTTGTTGATGGAGGAAGGTCATTGGTTAATTATAATAAAGAAACTGCTTGGTCCTCATAGGTTAAAACATAGGTGGGAGAAGTAAACAGAACAGAATGCTGGGAGGAAGAGGAAGTGAGCTCAGAGGCCATGCTCCCCTCTCCCGGGCAGATGCGATGAAGCAAGCCACCAGGTCACACATGCTGAATCTTTCCCGGTAAGACTGGTGCTACACAGATTACTAAAAATGGGTTAGGCAAAATATGAGAATTAGCCCGTAAGAGGCTAGAGCTAGTGGGCCAAGCAGTGTTTAAAATAATACAATTTGTGTGTTGTTATTTCTGGTGTAAAGCTAGCTGTGCGGGAGCCGGGCGGGACAAAAAGCAGACCCACAGCTCCCACAACAACTTGTGGCATAACAAGCCTAGAGATCTGATTTAAACCAGTTCTGGTTAGGTTTGGGAGGTGACAGCAATACTGTTTAAAACTTCTTGAATGATTTCAGTTAACATTGTTAAAGAACAAGCAAACAAAAAATAAGCAGATAAAGTGGGGAAGAACATGTAATGGGGAGGCATTTTATAAAAGATGCTTCAAAAAATAAAAACAAAAAGCACTCAATACTTAAATCCTTTCGTTTTATTTTGTCCTTGTTGCACAGTACTATGATGCTGGGATCAAACACCAAGTCTTGTGCATGCCAGGCAAGTATTCTACCTAGTTTTTCTGCTTGAGAAGGACAAGAGTGTAGGATGAAATGCCCATTTACATAGCCCAGCTACACTACAAACATTCTCAAGAGAGAATCAAAGCTCCCAGCCACATTGGGGAAGAGGGGTTGTTTTTTGTTTGTTTGTTTGTTTGTTTGGTATTGGTTTTTTGAAACAGGATTTCTCTGTATACAGCTTTGGAGCCTGTAGACCAGGTTGGCCTCGAACTCATAAAGATCCTCCTGCCTCTGCCTCCCCAGTGCTAGGATTAAAGGCCTGTGCTCTGTCCTGTGGGAAGTCCAAGGACCACCAACCTCCATCCAGGTCTAGTAAGGTGAGCATCCAAACTGCCTAGGCTCCCACAAAGCCAGTACGTGCAGTAGGATCAAAAACCCATTGCCAATTGCTCTTTGGGCTGACGAGGGAGGGGGACTTGATTGGCCGAGGGGGAGAGAAATGGGAGGCGGTGGCGGGGAAGAGACAGAAATCTTAAATAAATAAACAAACAAACAAGAGCCTGTGCTGCCGCCACCCAGCCCACAATCTGGTTTTCAAATCAACCACTGGTCCAAACTATAGGAAGGAAAAGAAAAGTAAGGATGATATCTCTCCTCCTTCCAGAGGAGACAGATAATAACTGCTTCATAAGGGAAGAGATTTCCAGAAGGGAAATACTAAAGTTCATTGTTGAAGAAATGAGTGGCAATGACATCCATATTAAAGAATAACTGAAAGTTATCCCTCAGTCTAAAAGAATATGACTTCTTCGCACAGTTTTTAAGGTGAACTAATAAAAAATATTTGAAGCGGTAAGATTAAGATAGCAAAATTCTCAATCATGGGCTCCCACCCAGAATTATTCCCACAAGATCTCCAATGATACTAGAGCCACCCCCAAACAAGAAAAAAGTAGGGGCTTCAGTCATTGCTGTACATCAGAAGCTTTCTTCTGAGCTCCGAGAAAAATTGGGGAAAGAAAGGGAAAGCTAGTTCAGACACACCTCTCAGAATTCTAATTTGGGAGACCTGGGACAGGGTCTCAGGGATAGGAGTTCCTCAGGTGGTTTTGGTGTGCAGCCAAGGGCTTCGAATGTGCACACTGAAGCATCCACATTTAGCATGCTTGCTCTGCGGGCCCTGCTGATTAAGCCTTTGCAGACCCAGAGCAGGCAATAACTGGTTCCATTCCCGATTTCCAGATGAGTTTCTGTGGATCACAGCCTCTAATTTAGTGGTGGTGAGATGTTGATGAGTTCATGGCTTTGCTTCTCATTACTGTTTTACTGCAAATTGTGTGTGTTTTTTATTCCATGACCACGTAAAAAGTAAATGCTTAAAAAATATGCAAGCTACCTGCTAAAGAAGTGATTTTTATTCATACAACAAATGCTTGATGAGGAAGAGAAGGAGCCCACACTGCTACACATACACACACATATAGGTGGGCATGTTTCTATCAGAAATGAGAGGCTAGCTATCCGCAGCGCAGGAGAGATTACAGGAATCAGTTTTTCTCTAAACTTTAGCACCAGGCCTGAAATGTGTACTTGCAGGCAGAGAGAATGTAATTGCAGGCGGCCCCAGTACATGCTCAAAATGCACAGTCCACCAGGACGAGGTGTGGCTGCTTTGTGCTGAGAAATAAGGGAGAACAGGACTGGGCCTCCCTTATCGCTCTCCAGTCCTTTTCTTGCCAGTCTTCAGCCACCGTGTCATTAAGACTTGGGACAAAAGATCTGGTCTCTACTTGCAGAACAATTTCTCAAGAGACCATCTCATAAGCCTGATTTCATGCCCAGACAGAGGTAGGTGCTTTAGAATGCCTGGAGCACCTTGGCCAGCAAGCTAACTCAGGTAAACCACTGTAACACAGAAAAGCAAAAGGACCGAGTCCAGTTCGAGTGGTGCTTTTATTTCTACATCTCTTTTCTGCTGCTCCTGCTGGGTCTTACCCAATAATCTGCCCTACACTCTCCAGGGTCACACTGTTCCTGGGTGGGGCGTTTAGTTTGGATTTATTTCCATATACCCAAAGTCTTGCTTGCAGCCAGAAAGTGCCAAGCCGGCCCTTAGGATGCAGGCCAAGCGAGGCCATATGATTAGCACGGAAGAAACCATGGCGTCTGTCTGGACCTCAGAAAGCACCCAGCACCAGGGAGAAGCAAGTTATTAAAAAGACAATAAAATAAATAAATCAGCCTTCTGGGTTCACATAAATATTTCCTTAATTGGTAAAAGTGCAATAAAGGGAATATAGAAAGAGTGCCTAACATTTAATGGACTTTAGGTAAAATATTACACTTTCTAAAAGTTACTCAAGCGTGGCATGAAGCCTACGAACTAAAATTACTTTTCCAAGTGACCAAGATACTAATTTCTTCAGGACTACAGAGAAAGGCCCATATAAATGTCCAAATACCACTAAATGATCTTCAGTCCTGAGCCCATCTTCTCTCTTCCTGAAACTGCCAACACGTTAACAGTACAAGGTCCTGTTCTTCTCATCAGAATAGAACCAGAAGAAGCAAAAGCAGCAAGCTGCACACCTGTGCACAAATTAAAACGCCCCCCCCCCATGCTTCCTGCACCTGGCCTTCCCAAGTCCTGCCCCAGCTCCTACAACTTTCTCTCCAGAGCTAACAAGACAGGATGCAAAGGACGTCTATCAGAGGTCGTGCGTGTGTGTTTGGAGGGTGGGAGTCACACTGGTAACATCCTCATCTTCTTCTGTGACTATGTGCAGTGACATGATGATCACCTTTGAGAGGAGGTAGTAAGAAATAGCCCCCAAATGTAAAATTAAACTAGTAAATAGACAGAATAGGGCCTCCCCTGCTGCTGCTGGACGTTCCCAAGTAAGGAGATGAGTAGAAGGGAAAGAGGCTAAGTTAGGTACTGAAGTAATGCAGGGCTACTTCTTAGCCAAGAGGGGAAGAGACCACCCAGAGTAAAAGGCACATAAAAATAATCTAAGACAAAAAGGCAAATGAATGTGTGACTGCTGTAGAGGGCCTGGGATGCCTTCTGATTATGAACATGGGTGGTTAGGCACAGTGTTACAGTGACTTCTGGGAGAATTATTTCTCAGCTGCTCACTATGCTCCCAAGCATCCAACCAGTAGAATGTGCCATGAGGGAACAACATGGAGTCCAGAGAGCACCGTTGACCTGGGGCTATGGATATATGGTTGACCTTCTGCTTTTTGTTATGATAGGAATTTGGGCTTGTGGAGCCTTCAAAAGTGTGAATCAGCACTGCCTGTAAATCCTACATCACTTCTTGAGCTCAAACAAGACTCCGTGGACAGTACCCACATTCCTCAGAGACACAGAAGGGCTGTGGGGAACCCTCATTGTTTCATTTCCACCCCCAAGAGGCAGCATCCTCCTCAAGACAGAGGCGAGCTATATTCCTTTAAGCTAGCAACTGTGGTTGTAATTACTTTGCTGGTCACAAGAGCTATTATATGTTAATTAAATATAATTGCTCCACATACCTCTATGTGGAGGCGACTGTTTTATCACAATAGGGTGCAATTTAATAATATGCAGTATAATTGTGCAAATTCAAGTGGGCTGAGACACAGCAATGCTGCAGGTGCACACATAAGCACTCCTATTCCAGGGTTACTATTCCCAGCCAGGGCAGCAGAAGAGAGCAAAGGAACCTAGGAGCAGAGTTTCAGCCTTCTGTATCCTTTATTTTAAAAGTGGCAAGTCTACTTAGGGAGAGAGGGGTGCTGCTGGCAACCAAACCCTAGGGTCTGGATCCCAGCCCACTTCTAAATAACACAGACAGATAAGGAATTAGGTGATTAGCGAGCATACTGCCAGCGGGACTACACACCAGCTCCTCTGGGAGCACGTCTGGAGCAGTGCTGCACAGAGTGCTCTGGCGCACGCTGCCAGGGGCACCTCTCATCTGAATGGACCTGATCCTCGAGCTTTCTACTTCAAGGCACATTTTCATTTTAAGTATAAAGATATAATCATAAAAATTGGAGATAATTTATATCTCCAAAAATAGGTGGCAACTGGTTAAATAAATTATGGTACATCCGTATTATTAAAAACTATGTAACCATTAAAAATTCTGTTTTATGAAATTATTTAAAGGCCAGGGGAAATGTTCTGTTACAAAAAAACGAACAGAGATGCTAGTGAAAGGCCATGAGATATTAACAGTGTGATATTTCCTCTGGCTTGTAGGATTTAGGTAATTTTTATTTGCTTATTTAAATTTTTCCCAAAATTATAAATGAATATTATGCATTTATAATCAGGGACAAATCTGTAAAGACGAGAATGGGGTGTAAAGTTGAAAGCAGAGGTTTAAGCCTCCCTCCCATTAACATGTAAAGTTAATGATTTGGTATTAAACAGACAGTGAACTGTCCAGGAACTCTCAAGAGTACAGAAACCTCTCTAAAAATGACTTAATAACTGAGAATATAAAAAGGGTAGGCCTCACTGTTGTGAAATGGCAAACCTAATATGGGAGACAAGATGATAAACAATAAAGTGGACTGGGGCTCACTCCGTGTTACAGCACTTGCCCAGAAGGTTCAATGCCAGTGCCATTAAAGAGAGAGAGGGGAGAGAGAGGGGGGGGGGGTTCAACTCTTGTCCAAAATTAAACATTTAGAAACACAAATTAAGTTTCTTCTGTACATCAACTTTGGTGCTTTCAAATTTGGTAATATGAAATATTCTGATTTCGTAAAACTATTTTGAAAAAAGAAACTATGTACTATAGTAGCAAAAATGATCAGTTTCCACTTCCAGAAAATTGAAAAACAGGACTATAGAAAAATCCATTCAACACTAAGGGAAAGGGCCACCAACCCATCAAATCTGCATCCATGTTGATGTGACACATGGGAAAACAGGTAAAACTTGGCTAACCCACTTTCTAACCTCCAGCAAAGTACAGAATCCACCCAACCCTGTGTCCTCAACTCCTTAGTCTAACCAAATAATTATGAATTCAACAAAAGTCCAGGGGCATCCAGATACTCAGGGCCAGCATAGGCTTCCTCAGTGTCGTACAGCCTCCTTTTCTCACACTCCATAAATAAATACAAACTCCCTCTGTGACAAAGAGAATGCTGTTGGCCCATCCAGATATGCTGGTCTTTCTGATAGTTGGAATTCACATCATAAATGAACATACTCAAAAGCCTTTAGACCACATCTTTGAGAGTTTATTTCACATAAATAAGTCAGTACATGGCTATCAGCATATCTCTTACTCTAGCTAGAGTTCAGAGCTGAGCCCTGAACAGACCTGAGCACAGCTCCAGTAAGCCCTAACAAGGGACAAGCTTTCCTTCACCTCAGTCTTACAACAATGCCACCCAAAACGCTAAGCCCACATCACACACTTTTGTGCACATAATTCTAAAGGTAATTGAGGATTTGCTAGACTATGTCTCAACACTGACTTCTTTATAAGAGTCATGAAGTGCCTGTATTTTCTTCCAGCTACACAAGGGCTATTTGCACAAGCCAGAGCCAAGCCCATTCTTTAACTGTTCCTTCTTCCAAGTTTCACCAAGTTCAGCTGACAGAGGTGCAAACCCTAATCATCAAAGTAGCCCTTCTTAAACCTTTTCTTTTGTTACCATGAAGTGAAACTGACCTGAAAAAAAAAAAAAATACTAGTCTTCACCTAACCATCAGCTCCAACAGTGTTATAAACTCTTCCCTAGAAAGCCTTGTTCTCAGGACAGACCCTCCCGCCGCCTTTCACTGGCATCTGGGGCACATTCTAAGTAAAGAGCACCATGTCTGGTTAGCAGTGACCTTGGAGATGTGGTAGTGCTTATACAGGAAACTACTTCTAAATCTAGCTCAAAAAGAAAACTGGCATTGTCAGAAACCAAACTCTGGGAGACAGCTTTGTTACCACCCACTCTTCAACTGTGACGAGTAACAGCCTAGAACAGTGACTCTCCAGCTAACGTCTAGCAGCTGTAGAAATGAGCATTCTGGGCCCAGTCACAGAGATTTTAATACAAGGACTTGACTACTGACACATTAAGAAAAACTGATCTGGCCTCCTTTCAAAGGGAAAAAAGCTCAGCCAGAGGTCACTATGAGAACTATCAGGGCACAGAGCTGTGGCAGGGAGACAAGAGCAGTGGCGGGTAGTGGCAGACCCTGAATACACACCGCACCTCCACTGTTCAATTAAAATATATGGCACCAGCAGAGATCCACTTAATCTTTGTCCTCGAAAAAGTCCTGTATAAGCCCATAAGGCTTGCAGTTCATTTGCAGTAAATGAGAAGCAATAATGTTGGGTAGCCATATTTGCAGTGAATCTAACTTTACCAATCAGATGATTTGCCCTTGTAGAACTCTGCATCGGGGGATACCTTAGAAGCACACATATGGGCATCCATTTCCTAGCAGGGAAGGGAGCAGAGGTAAAAGAGATATGGCAAGGTCAAAGAACAGCTGAAAACACCAGAGTTCCTAATCCCCAGCTTCAAAACATGAGGTCAATTCAGGGCCACCACGATGCTGAAAGATCCCTCAGTATCCAGATTGGTTCTCCAGGACACACCATATCACAAGCCCCCGTAACATGGGGGGTGGGTGGATAATGGGGCTTAAGATGTTCAAGTCTTTCTAAAATGGCACACTAGACTTGTTTAGGAAATAATGGCAAGCATTCCCTAAGTCCTGGATTTGATCCTTAGGATAAGAAAATCAGCACATGTTGAATACAGATGCAATTTTCCAAAAAAAAAAAAAAAAACTTTTCCAATGCACAGCTGCTTGGATCCATAGAGAGGGACCCCTCACTTACAAAAATCCAACTGTATACACGCATATGGATGGGAGAGTCAACATTGTATCCTTAGAATGTTATGGGGTGCTGTGTGTCATGTTGCATGTAAAATCGGGTTAGCTCTACTTCCAAAAGAAGCTTTACATACTTGAACTGGTCAGCCCAGCCCATAACAAGCAAACAATGAGAGGCTGCAGGGTTTTAGCTGCACTGAGTCTCATACTGGCCAGAATCCTCCAACAGCACCAGAGACTAATTTCTATACCTAGGACTGGGCACTCCCTCTGCTACAGGACCACACTCCTCTACCTGCTCTTCTTTAATGGTGGCTCACCCTGAGGAGCAGACATAACCCAGAGCCCTGCTCTTTCTGCATCAGGGCACCCCAGAACTAAGTGTAACTTCCCCTGCAAACAAGAATGCCTGTTCTAAAGGAACCAGCTACTCTTCCGAGAGGACTGGAGCACAGAAGCAAGGAGAGTGAGGCTAAAAGCTTTCAGAGAGGGGAGGGGGCACCAAGAGCAATCCACCAGGCAGGCCACAGTCAAGCTCTGACAGAAAGAATCCAAGGTGGCTCAAACAGCTGGCAGAACTCAGCCATATGAGCCAGTGATGTAGCACACACTGGAAGGGATGAACAAGGCTCTGTGATAGCTTCTTTCCCCCTTATAAGAAATAAGGGGTGAATAAAATGGGCTGCTTTGAATGATGTCAAGTCTCCCTCCTGTGAAGGTGCTAATCTGGACATTCCAAAAGCCAAACTAGCACACGGCACTGTTCTGCCAATCTACCATGCAGAACACATTATCCCCTCCCATTCGCTGCAGAGAAAGGTAAAGAGGGTTCAATAAGAACAGGGCAGCAGTACAGTTTGTACCCCAACTCATGGGGCCTAGGCCTCAAGCCAGAGCCAAAAGCCTGACAAGGGAGCCCTGGGCAGCCACACATCAGCAATCCCTTACAAAGCTCCACCTACAGCTCTTGCACACCAGTCATTCTAAAACAAGCCATCCAGCTGGAGAAGCAGATGCTAAGCCGGCTCCATATGAATAAGAACTAGGCTTTCTCCTAATTGCAGCCCACCTTACAAAAGGCAGTCAAACACGGAAAGAGTCGAGCCCTCCTGGTCATCAGGAGAGCACCCTTCTGGTGGTCAAATGGCAGAGTCACAGTTAAGGGCCAGTGCCCTCTACCAATCTGCAGCAGCAGATTAAGAACACGGAGCTGCGATGGCAACTGAGAAAGCAAACACACATTATATAACTGAGTACCAACTATACGCTAGGCGGTTAGCCTGCAACAGACTTGAAGAAATGAGGGATCTACTTGACCCAGAAAATCAAACTGCATAGAGAGAGAAAAAAAGAAGAAAGGGAGCAAGGAAGCAGAAACTAAAAATTATAAGCATCTAATATGTAGATTTTCCAGGATCTGCATTCACTGAAGCCACAAACTCCGAGGACCAGTGTGTAACCAAAAAGATCATGTGATATTTCTGCTTAGCCTTACCAAGTACGCCACATAGTTAAACAAGGACAAACTAACTCCAAGCAGAGAAATGAGAAAGTAAAGTACAGAGTTTCTAGAATGTCTTCCCATCTTAACTGCACAGAAGTCCTGTTGTGAAGAGCCCTATACCAAAATGAACATAAGTAAGACACTTAGCTGGTAGAAAGCAGCCGTACCCTAAACCAGCCGGGCTCACGGTAGTAGGTGAATTAAGAACTATAAAATGTGAGCACCCTATAAAATGACTACAGATTTTCAAAGAAAGGCTAAAATGAACAGTGACACCAAAAATATGCCTAACCAATGGGACTGTCATTTGCTAGGGAAAAGAGAAGTGTGTGTGTCCTTCAGCTCCGAAGAGCCTCTGCTGCAAACAGTGGGGTGAAGCACTGCTACTTCATCCATAAACCATCATTCACATGCATGTGAGTGCGCGCACGCACATGTGTCCTGAAACTATAAACATCTTCTTAATACAAATAATTCCTCAGAATCACAGAATCTATAATATACGAGGAACTTAAATGTTTGGTTTCTAAACAGAACAAAAATCTCCCAGCACAAAGCTAATTAGCCCACCAAGGATTGAAGCCTACAGCTCTGGCCTGCAAAAATGCAAAAACACTGGATGACTACACTAAACTTGCCTTGAATATAAATGTTACATTTTTTTTAAAAAAATGTAATTTGTCTAAACACAGTGTAGGTAGTTCTGCAATCAGCACCTCATAAATAAAGAGAGAAAGATGATGGGAAAGCTCTCTAATTGATTTTAAAATTAGTTCCAGCAAAGAATCTGACAACCAACAAGGTCAACAACAGAAAGTGAAGGGGGAAAAAAACTAGGCCTGGGTAAAAAGTACACCTAAAGACATCAATGGATCAGCACACCTGAAAGGAAGGCATCTGGAAACTCTGAGTAAAAACAGAGGTGTCAGAAGAGTCAGATAGGGACTGATCTTCAAAGACGCTAAAACCCTGCAATTAACCCCTTTGGAGGATTGAACTCATGCTGCACTGTTCTAATGGAATATAGATAAAGGGAAAAACTAGACAGGGAGAGGCAGAGCTGGTCAAGCAATGGCAGAAACTAAACTGAAACAGAGTAGGGAAAAGAAGTAGCTGCAAAAATCTAAGCCAGCTGTAAACTACCCAGAAAAACAAGCAACGCAATTAGGGGGCAGGTGGGAAACAGGAAAGCAGAAACTGACTCCTGAGACTTAAGCCCCAGTACATGGGACCCAACTGAAAAGACCTTTCAGCGGCAGTCCAGGGATTAGCAGAGGATTGAGAGTGGGTAAAATGATGCCCCTCAAAAGCAATGTATGGAATTAAGTCTTATGCCTCAGCATATGGGATTTAAACATTTGATAATTGGCTGCTCTATTCATAGTACTCTACAAGATTCTGAAAGAGGAGATAAGGATGAGAAATGCCATGCCTGGCCTCAGCAGCATTTAGATTTCACAGCAGAAAGTAGGCGTGCACATAAACGTGTGGGGGGTTAGAGAGCAGGAAAGGGCTGTGTGTATACAAGTGTCTGACCTAACAGGATTCTTAAGAATGGAAGCAAGACAGGGAGAGCATTAAGGGGTCAGGAAACAGTAAATGACGATGCCGCCAAGTCCAAAAACAACAGAAAACTACCACAGCTCAGTGGGGCTGAGAAGCAGGAGGAAACATGAGCACACAGCATGAACAAGATTGAGATAAGTTGAAAATGTAAGACTGTGTGATGGTGATGATTAAAGAAACAGAGAAGAGAGAGATGGGCTGAAAGAGGTAAATGTACAAGGTTCAGAGGATTAGCCATCAAGACCCACTAGGAGATTGTTAAAATCCTACAAAATATAATATGAAAGAAAGAAGCAAGGGGATCTCTAGCTCAAGGAATGGAAAGAAACTATAATTTATAAGAGGGAGAAAAAAAGCAAATCAAACGCAACAAGACGGGCGCACACTGTCTTTTCCAGTTTAAAATACACTGAGAAAGAACAGTGGAGTGTACGTTTTAGGAAACTGCTATCTGCCCATATACCCAATGTCTTGACCTTTTTACCTTGCCCACCAGTAACCTCTCCAGCTGAGAAGCAAATCACAGCAACGTTTTCAGTGATGGCACCTAGATATTAATCTCAGAAAACAGGACAGCCACATTCCGGAATCTTAAATAGGTGAGCTAAGACCCACCTATCATCTCCTCATAGTAATTTTTTTCAGCCTTCAATAAAAGAGGTTTCAAGTGTTCACCTCAAAAATGCCCAGATCAAACAATCTGGAAACGGGTACAGAATGCCTCTGCCAATGCTCTGACACAGACTATGTCTTTTGATCATGCTGCCACGGTCCCCAGATCTCTCCATTGGAAACCGGTGAAATGCTATATCCATTTCAAAGAGCTTCTGCTTGTCTCCAAGGTCCTTAATGCCAAGCTGGAGTCCCTCTCTAATTTGCTGTTTGCCTTATGCTCCCAGTTACAAGCCTGAGATCACAATCAGTGGGTTTATTGGCTTGCCCCACTTTGCTCGGGGCCTCAAGTCCCACAACTTTCTCTTGGTATGCATCTTAGGAGCCACATGGTCTGTCTGAGGGTCCAGAGGGACCAGTCACCTATCTTTCAGAAGTCCTAACCAGAAGAAACAGTCTGGGAACCACTCACAATTATGTCTAAATGGCAAAGCACCCCAGGATCTTACGCAACAACAGAATTATCAAAACTTGAATCAGCCTTGCCTCTGACAAAAAGCCCTCAAGAATGCCAGAGCATCCTGAAAATGCAAATACCTGCCCTGCTGCTCCTCTCTACCAACTGCCTGTCCAAGAGTCCCAGGGGCCACAGGCCTTAGAGAGTAAAGTAAAGGCAGCAAGGGTACAAGAGATTAGAAAGACCCTTCACTGGCCAGGTCAGAACTTTTACAGGCCCTGGTGTGAAAGAGCCTCTGTGGTGTGTTCACTGGGAGGAGGCTCAAAAGTAGGGAATGGAAATGGATAGATATCAAAAGCACTGGGTTACCAGCTGGGAAAGCTTCTCCCCTTGGATTTCCACACTTTCCTGAGTACCAAGCTCACAGACATAGACAGAGTCCAAGGGAAAAGAGGGCGAGCCAGATGTGCTACACAAAGGAACCTGAGAAAAACCTCTGCAACCAAAAGCAAACTTGATCTACTAAATTCCTGGGGGCTGGGCAAATGATGTACCAGTTTTTTGAGGTAAATTTCAGCTCCATCTCTCTGTGCCAACTACAATAGCACTGCAAGAGCAGACTTCATGAGGGAATAAGTCAGCCTCTTCACTAGATGCCTGGGGGCTGTTTCCTTTGTCATTAACACTCCAAGTGTAACATAAAGCCCATGGCAGCTCTGGGCAAAGGAGCACTAGGCTTCCCAGTTTCAGATCAAAGCCAAGAGCTCCCTAGGAAGCCCTGAGATTGCACAATGTACTATCTCCTTCAAGGCAGCAGCTCAGAAAAGCCAGAGCCTTTCCCTAACTAAGATTTAGCACTTATTTCTTTATGGCAAACAACTGGATAAAGCAAGCTATGCCTTTAGAGAAACCCTGATGCCTGTACAGGTTCACAAGAGCATCACATGTGAGCTCTAAACAGACTTTCAGCCTGAAGGAGTGTCTATCGCCCAAGAGCTGGCAATGGATTCACCTGGAAATCCAGAAGCAAGACCAAGACATGCAGACACACCCAACGGAAGGCTTCTGAGGAAATACTACATACTCCTGCATTTAACCCTCCCATCACACTGTCCACCAACAAACCAAGCTCCAATAAAATACAGGATCTTCCTGGGCAATACAGGAAAGACTTGGGAGAAAAAAGCTGCTCTGATCTGTGTTTTAAGTGCTTCCTCTAGATCTAATTAGAAAATAACCACAGAGTGGGAAAGGAAAGTATACAGTTAGTCTTGGGCAAAACCTTGTCTTCCTGTAAAATTTAAGAAATGGTGCAAGAAAAAGGAAAATTCTACTTTTCCCTATTACCAGCACCTGCCGTGCAATTTTTAGATTTCTCCGAAGATCTGTTTTAGCTGATGATAGGCTACTAAAAATTTCTAGGGAAGGAGGAAGAGAAACGATGAAGAGAATGTGCTCTTCAGTTTTCTAAAAGGCAACGCCATGGGGTCCTCCTCTGGAGCTCAAGAGGCCACCTCATGGTAGAAATTACTTCAAGGCCATCTGCCCGCCCATCACAGTGCACACACCCAAGACTTCTCTCCTGTAATCCTTCTAGCTCTGCATCTGCATCCTCTCCCACGCGGTTCTTTTGTTTATATAGGACTCATACCATACGCTATTGGTTATATCTTTCTTCATCTCAAAGCCACTGACCCTCAAGAAAGTACCTGGTAATTAGACAGGGGGTAATTTCCCAAGTGCATGCCTGAAGGCCCTGTATACCGTCCACCACAGACTTTCCTCTCAAACAATCCTCAAGCATTCTGGGTTTCTGCAGTCACATGGCCACTCCCCATTTCCCAAAAATACACCATCTTTTCCTTTGAGATTCTACCAGATCTTATTCTAACTAGAGCAGGAATATATTTTGTGCAAGCTGTATCTTACACGAGGGTATCAAGCCAAAGGGACAAAGACAGAACAGGAGCTAAAATGCAGCCTCTATTCAGTGTGCCAAGCACACGCACTGACTGACCTGAGGCTTCCGAGGGGAGGGACATCCTTTTCTAATTGGCACTAAGGTATCAAATGACTTAACACAGGGACTAGCCCCCAATAGCTCTACCTTAATTTTTTTTTTTTAGTTTTTCTATTATTTATTGAAACAGGGTCTCTCTATGTAGCCACCGCTGTACTGGAACTCTCTAAGCAAACTAGATTAGCCTTGAACTCAAAAATCCAGCTGCTTCTGCCTCCCAAGTGCTGGGATTAAAGGTGTGTGCCACTATGCCTGCTTCTACCTTGAATATTTGATTGGGCTTCCTGCCTGTCATAGGTAGAAACACTGGAAAGTAATAAAGGAAACTAGAAACCTGAAACTCAGAGTATGTCTACTGCCCAGGCTTCACACCTCTCTACAAATTACAGTACCTTGGGAACTGGAGATGAGTTTTCTTCCTACACCAATACTGTAAATTTTTGTTAACTTTGGAATAAATGTAGAAGAGAATCTTGAGCTCTCTGTAAGAGCCCAGGGGGATTCTTTAAGGAGAAAGGCAAACACGCTGAATCTGGAGTAACAGCTACAGTCCTCGTTTGTCACACCATTCTCCCCCAGGTCAATTAAGGCTTATCAAAAGAAAATCAGAACTCTCCTTGTAGATCAGTTTTGTACAAATGTAAATTACTTAAAAAAACTTGTAAATCAAAACATTGACAGAAGAGTTCTTAAGTCTAAATACATCTTTCTCCTTGGTTTAAATTCCTCAAGACAAAACCTAAAAACTTTAAGTCTTTGACATATGACCCTTACCTAATGACCAAGCCCGTTTGCTTCCAACCCTAGCATCTACCTATCTGCTAGTCTATTCGTGCTTAAACAAAAATAACTTCAGGGCTGGAGAGATGGCTCAGTGGGTAAGAGTACTGTCTGCTCTTCCAGAGGTCCTGAGTTCAATTCCCAGCAACCACATAGTGGCTCCAAACCATCTGTAATGAGATCTGGCGCCCTCCTCTGGCGTGTGGGTATACATGGAGGCAGAAAGTTGTATGGATAATAAATAAATCTTTAAAAAAGAAAAAAAAAAATAACTTCAAGTTTGTCACAAGGCCCTCATGGTGTATCCTGAACTGTTCCCAGGACCCGTACATGCCCTGGCCCTGCCTATAGTTTCCTATCATCCAGGTGGCACGCCACTCAAACGCTATCCTCAGTGGCTATCCATTCTGTTACCACAAATTCACCTGATTCTCGTCATTAATGTTTCCAGAAAAGATATTGTCCCCTCCCCATTTTTAACTAACTTCTAACTACCCTTCAAGCTTTAAATAAGTGTCATTTCTTCAAAGAAACTCAGATTATATACTGTCCCTAAATTTTAAGCTTTTGTATAGCACTTAGTAGCAAATTATTTATATACCTCTACTAAATCTCAAAGTTCATGAGAGGAGCGATGGCATATCCCAAAACATTACCAGGTGGCCAGTAAACACTGATGGCGACTAGCCTGTTCATCTCGGCTTTTTGAGCAGTTCTGTCCATCCAAGTAGCCACTAGCCTCATGCAGCTACTTAAATATTAAATGAAGCAAGAAAGAACTGAAATGAGGTATGAATGTAAAATATAAACCAGATTTCAAAGGCTTGGGGGGACGACAAGAATTTACTTAGTAATTTAGTTTTTAGGTGTAACTAACTAAACTTGAGAAGAACAGATGTAACTGGCTTGTGTGGCTTGCATGACAGGTCTTCAGTGCCTTTCCTCACAAGTGCTTACTTCTCATCTTTGAATACAAACAGTTTCTTAGGGAAATGCCAGAGCCGCCAGTCATGCTCAGGGATGCTATGTCACTGACTACTGGGATCCCTTCGTGCAATCTTCTAGAGGAATTTAATGGACAAATAATGACAATCAGTCTTCATTTCTCTCAAAGCCATATGTCACATATGTTCCAAGTATAGCTGAGCTTTACTTGGAACTTTCTTAAAATGAACTAAGAACTCAAGAGTGAATAGAAAGAGAAGGGGGTTGGGAAGCAGGCAAAAAAAAAAGAGAGAGACATAGCTCATTTTGGTAGGAAACAAGAAATGTTATATAACCAGAATTCAGTCTGAGTTAGGAAAATCAAAAACAAAAAAAAAAAAAAAAATCAACAACTGCCCATCAACCACTAGGCTAGAGGAAAGAATCTTTCACCAGCTGGGGAGCTCCAAATGAACCTGGAAAAACTTGAGTTCTCAGTAGGCTAGCTCCTTCTTCAAAAAACCTATTATTCCACCTAAGCTCAATACCACCCATCCCCTAAAACTGCTTAGGATCCAGCCACATAGTCTACATTAACATAATGCTTTAGCTAATGATGCAGACATTAAAATTAACATTCAGGAATTTCCAAGTTGTGGTTGCTGTGGGAACCTTAATTCCAACTTTAGGGCACAGATGCAGACTCGTGCACACTCCCAATCCTCATCAAACTAGAAATGTATATTTACTCTGTGCAATGAGGCACAGCTACAGTTACTGAGACAACCTCATTTTGGCATGTCTAAGCTTTCATGCATTTAAATTCTCAACCTTGCCACGGTACTGTTTGTTGCCTCCTCTACAAAGAAAAAGAAAGCAAATGAACTGATTGGCCAGACATGAAATCACCCATTCTGTATGTTTTTTATGCATGATCTGATTCAGAAGACAATCATGATATTTTGATTTTACTCTTAAGGGCTGTCTATAAAGTCCTACACAAATGGAAACGGGGTTTGAAACTCAGCTTGTAAATGCGCTACAACATGTGTGTGCACAAAAAACAATGGAAGAGCAAATTTCACATCTTTAGAACCTCAAATGAGATAAACAAAAAATGCAGATATCCACAAAACTAATTTCAACCATGACGTTTAATTTCTAAAAACTGCCCTCTCGCACTAGTTTTCACCCAAGGCCTAATTCTATAACCAGTCAACATAAACACTGAAGTTATCAGAGGGAAATAACAGGAGCAAGAGTAACGGCCTTTAAAGCAAGACAAAACCAAACCCAAATCCTTATCCCTACCACCTCAAATGTCAGAATTATAGGAAGAAAATAACCACAAAATCTAACTTCAATCTGCCTACCTGCACACTGATGACCAACTCTTGTTGGAATTTCATCTAAAGCATAATTTTTTAGAACTGAACACACTCAAATCATATGATCAGGCAAGCATTCATTCATTCAAAGATTTAGCAAATAGTACAAAACAATAAAGATAGTAAACATTTGTAGAAAGTAAGCAGGTAACCCCAAGGAGCATAAACACAGATTCATTTTTTTTCCCTAAAGCAAAGACATAAGGAACTACCAAACCAAAATGACCATCAAAAGCAGGCCCTGTAAGTTGAGTTCAGAATTTCTCCATCTTATTCTCTCAGAAATAGCAAGATCTTCTTCAAATAAAATGCACCCGCTATCTCAAATATACCAGTCCTAACTGCTCTCAGCTCCCGGGGGAGGAGTGCCAAAAGTGACTATTTGAAATGGGGCAGAGCAGAGGCTATGGTTTGAGCTGCAAATATAAAGGCATAATACTTGCACAATTTCAAAGACTTACCCTTTCACATATTTACATACAAATATTATAGTTAACTAATTTTCTGGCTTCTCTACTTGTGCAGAAGTACAAAACCTTCCTGAGTGATTTCAATAAGAGTATCCCCCCTCCACGTTCATGTATTTGAGCACCTGGTCCTCAGTTAATGCCGATATTTTGGAGAAGTCTAGGAAGTACCTTGCTAGAAGAAATATGCCGCTGACTGTTGGCTTTCACATTCCAAAGTCTCGTGCCCCGTGTGCATGTTCTTGCTCCTCAACCCTCACCCCTGTGCATGCAGTTCAAGAGGTGAGCATTCAGTTCCGGCTGCCATTGCTGCTTGTGCCATGTTTCCCACCATGACAGAATAGAATCGTATTCCTCTAAAACTATACATCAAAGAAACCCTTCCTTCTAGAAGTTGACTCAGTCATGGTGTTTTCATCACAGTAATAGAAAACTCACTAATTCACTTCCCGGTCTCACCTGTACGTTGTCTCCCTCCAACCTTGGTGGTCGGATGCTCGACAGGTGGATGGTCTTGTAGACTCCAGAATTCAGCTTCACAACAATGGCATCAGCATTTAAAACCTGCATTACCTGTAAGTAAGAAGGCAAAAATGCTTAAAGTGGCTTCAGGAGTCTTGTTACGCAGCAGAGTCAGGCCCACCACAGGCAGATACAAAAGATGAGATAAGCAGCCATCTACGGTAATCAATTCCCAAAGACCTTATGATAATCTCTCAATAAAACAGAAGTTATTTCATTCAGAAATATGATCCATCTTTATTTCTTGTGCTTACCTGTAAGGCTGAAAGACCTACTAGAAACCTGAGCCAGATGTGATGGTTCAAGGTTACGATCTAACCCTCAGAACACTGGTATAAAAGGACCACTGTGAGCTTGAGGCCAGTGAGGGCTATACTGTAAGTTCCAAAATGAGACCTCCATGGCTAGACAGTAAACACTGTGTTTAAATAAGAATAAAAGTCTTTTTTAAAAAATCTAAATCCAGTCTGTACTAAAAATTTTCTTGATCCAAGTTTAAAACTAAATATCAAAGTTCTAACTCAAGAGGCAAAGGTTGAATTAGAAAATGGTACCCCTCTCACTACATGAGAAAAATCTAAATAAAATGCCCCAGTGGAGAGCAGAAAAATCAAAGACAAGTGAAGGACAGAAAGAACTGTCAGTTCAGCTCAGGGAAGGAGCCGCTCAGCTGTTAATCTCACAGGCAGAAACATTAAATTGCTAACATACTGCCTCAGCTACTCCACAAGCCATCTTTCTAGAATGCTACTATGGACATGTCTGGTTTTAGAAACCAAAAATCATTAGCATTGCACCCCGCTCTCAGCTGAAAATGATTAACTTCCAGTCTCGGATACAAGGATATCTATTTGAAGGGCAAAAGCAAAAATATTTCTCTGTGAAGGTTAGACTATCTGTACACCAGTATGTACAGAATAAAATGCCATTCACACTGGGATGGTACCACATCACGGTACAACCAGAACCTGTGATAATGGCCAGCAATCAACAATTCACCCAAATATATCCAGACGCTGTTGTTTTAAAGCTGTTTGGGATTTTTTTCTTCTTCTTCTTTCTTTGCAAGCATTACAAGTAGCTACTGACTACAAAATATTGTCACCATCCATTCCATCTGCAGAGTAAAAATCAGGCTCTTCCAATGCTTCAATCAGCAACCACCAAGTGGCTGAATTACAGGGTCAGCTGCCACAAAAGGAGGAAAGACTGGCAAAATTTCTTTCCTCTTGTATGCATGAAACAAAAGCAGCTAGACAGTTCGTTGCCATAATGGACAGCACACTGGGAATGTCTTAAGGGGGGCCTATTTAATGGAAGATTCTTCAGCACAAAATACATTCATTTTCAGATTCATCCAAAAACAGCTATTCTCCACCTTAACAAAGAACCAGCCAATCACAAACCAAAAAATAATTAGATGATAGATAGATAGAGAGATAGATAAACAGATAGAATAAGGGATGCTCTAAGGGAAAATCTTAAGAACAAGCAAAAACAAGCAAAACCCAAAAACAAAATAGAAAATGTGTACAACATAAAATGGCAGTAGCTGAGTACCAACAGACAGAAAAGAAGGAAAAAAGAAGACAGTCAAAACCAAACTGTGTGTCGATCCACAGAAGGCTGATTATGGCTGGTGAAAGGAAAGATCTAGGTTTGATCATTATGAGTAATGGAAGTCGCAGGGGAAAAAAGGCCAGCGGTCAGAAAGATAATGAAAAGCCTAACCCAGACTAATGGAAACTAGGAATTAGTATTTATCTACTATATATTAAGATGAACCTGAAACTCTGAAAGCAGCAAAAGACAGTATTAAGTGATCATAGTTATTTTACTATATACTATATACTCACAGCAAATCTGAGTCAAAACTTAAAAATCAGAGATAAATAAATATATATCATGAAGTCAAACTAGGCCCAAGTTAGGGCTGGTTATCAGAACTTGGTAGTATCAAAGGGTATAAGACCCTCCAAATCCAAGAGTTTCCTTTATCAATTAAAAAAAAAGGCCATGAGGTACTTAGATACTGCCTATGAGATACAACCAAAAATATAAATTCAATTACAGGAACCAAAAGAAAATCTCTATGTATGTTACCATCTAGACATATTAATACCAAGAAAAACTCCTCAATAAAATATATTCCCAAAGCTATCAAGAATGGCTAGCAGGCCCAAACACAAAAGGTCCAGTGGCTTGTCTCTATCTTTCAAACCCCTCACTTGTGTGAAAAGAAAACAGGTGACAGACAGGACACCTGACGTATGTGGGCTCCATGATGTATGCTATTCTGCAATTCTAACTGCAAACCAGAGAGGAGAAAAAAAACTCCTCTAAGCCATACCAAGCAAGACAGCTACTATTCCAGCTAACAATGCCTTCAAAAGGATAACCACAGGTAAATAAGGTAATCTTCAGTCATCTCAAATGCACACATCTCACAATATTTCCAAAATCTTACTCTTGGACAGATCTGTACTTACTCCCAAACTGAAATTAACTCTTATTAAATTGTCAGTTGCCAAAAACATGCAGAACTTCCTTATATTAAGACATGAGAAATTTCTGGACAGTCCTGGCTTTCAAGCATGCTCAGAGAGCAATGACACCAGGGAAAGTATCACAGTGTCACAGGTTCACCCTGACTCCAGAATGTGAAGATCTAAGCATCCCCTGTGACAAGGTTAGTATTCATCACCCCTTATAACATGATAATGATAGCAGCAAATGGATTCTAAAAGCTTAAATTTTAGACCACAGTAGCAGACTCTCTGCTTTGGCATATCCCTGATTAGCAACCTCCTCTTCAGAACTGCACACTCTGGCGCTGCCAGGGATGCAAGGCTTAGCTTTCCCAGAGCAGGAGGGAAGAAAGGAAGTTGGGGGGAGGGGAGGACTTTCTAGTTCTCTGTAAACTGTGTCATTACTGCCTAGAGAATAAGCAAATGCTTACAGAAACATGGAAGAAGCGGTAAAATACGGGATATAGACACACACTGTGCAATAAGTAAAATACAGAGTGGCTCAACCACACTCTTCAGATAACTCAAGTGTGCTCCCACAGCTCGCTTCCACTAGAAGCTACGATCTCTAACCAAGCCATCCTCATGCAGGCGCATCAAGAGATCACCCAAGGCTCAGGAGCAGAAATCTATAAGGAACAAGTCACCATCTGGACTCAAGATTAGATGCACTGAATCCAATTCCTTCCGTATCATTTGAAGTCCAGTTGTAACCGGAAAAATGTCTTTGTGATGGCAAGGTATAGGCTAAAAGCTACCAAAAGTCAGGAGAACTACAGAGCTGTGTCAGGGGAAAGAAATATTGATCCCTTTCTTTGGCCCCCTGCCACACTGCCTATTTGCACAGCCCCCTACAATGCTATTAGACCAGGGGCCACAGCTAGAACCCTGCAGCATGCATCAGATGGCAAAGTCTGCCTTACAACAGCTCTCTGAGCTATGGACACTCTGAGTGACACCCCAGACACAGTCAACAATAGCTCTAATACTACTACCAATCTCAGTACCAGAAAGAAGCAAAGCAAGCATCAACCCAAATAGAGATTCTACAGGTATAGCCACAATACACACCCTTTACCTCACCGATATTGTGACATATGGCTGTTTCTCCTGCACCCTAGCACTGTGTGCTATGTCTGGTCTCCCTGGTTCATCACAGAAGTACAAATGCAATCATGCTTTTTTTTTTAAAAAAAAAAAAAAAGTAAATAATCAGAAAAACATCCCGGAATAAGCACAATCATACCAAATACTATCATAGATAACTAAAAGGAAAGCACACATCAGACAAAATTCCTATGGGCAACATCCTACAAAATACCTCACTGCTTCTCAAAATGATCAAAGTCACAAGGAAAACAAGGAGAGGCTGAGAAGCTATAAGGAGGTAAAATATCCAAATTTAATGTTACTGAAAGAGAAAAAATACATTACAAGAAATCTAAATGATACAATAATAACTTTAATTAATACCAACAAATCAATACTGGTTCATTAATTGTAACAAATGCACCATACTCATGTAAAATACCAAAGGATATTAGGCTGGCGATGAATATGTGGACTCTTGGCATTGTTTGTTCTGAAATGATCCTAAGAATCCTCTTAAATCTCTTCTCATTCACATCTGCAAACTACTGCTAATGAAATCTTCTGTAAGTCTTAGCCTATGTACACTGCAGAGGAGGCTAATATTCCTGCCTAAGTATCCCTATACTTCCTTTCCTCATGCAGGCCTTTGATAAGGCCAGGCAAGTGACAAATTTTTCATTTCTTTGTTTTCTGATATCTCTGTGTGACTGCTTGGGAATATACTGGCCTGTTTAGATCACACCAAACATATTAAGTATCTTTGTTTAAAATTTTAACATAGAGCCATTTCCATTCAGCATAAAACTAGAAAATAGGCAAAAACACAAAAGGCATAAAAATTATAAGAATATAATAAAATTAGAATGCTCACAAAACATAGGAAAAAAACTTAAAGATTCAACAAATACTTAACAAATTAATTAATTAAGTAGTGGAAGACAAAATCAGCTATTTCTATTAACAATAACATCTGAATTTCATCCCAAATAGCGAGTACCACAAAGAACAAAATCCTTAGGAATAACAAGATGTTAGAAAGAAAGAAAGAAAGAAAGAAAGAAAGAAAGAAAGAAAGAAAGAAAGAAAGAAAGAAAGAAAGAGAAACTTGTACAATGACAATTATAAAACATTGTTGAAGGAGCTGGAGGAATGACTCAGTAAGGAAAGTGCTACCTGTGGAAGCATGAGGACCTCAGTTGGGATCACCCCTACCTTTGTAACACCCATGTAAAAAGCCAAGTGTGGCAGCACATGCCTGTAATGCATGTGCACATGCACACATTAACCATTTACAGAGATAAAAACTGTTAGACAAGCCGGGCGGTGATGGCGCATGCCTTTAATCCCAGCACTCGGGAGGCAGAGGCAGGCGGATCTCTG
>NW_004949102.1:5100221-5127907 GCF_000317375.1 Microtus ochrogaster | reverse complement strand
AGAGAAACCCTGTCTTGAAATACCAAAAAAAAAAAAAACAAAAAAAACAAAAAACAAAAAAAACTGTTAGACAACAAAGATAAATGGTAACATATCCCATGATTATGGATTAGGAGATCTAAAACTGCCGATATGCTAATATTACTTTTGGTGGGTTGTTTGTTGGTTTTGTCAATTTGTGAATTTAATGCAATCCTATAAATACATCTGCTTTCTTTTCTCTTAAGATGCAATGCTTCACAGATTTACATATAATCCTTATTAGAATACTGTTGTCAACTTGACACAATCTACAACCAACCCGGAGAGTTGCTGAGCACACCTGTGAGCCATTCCTTAAGTGGGTTACCAGAGATGGGAGACATCACCACCACCACAGCCTAGGTTCTGGACAAAATGAAAAGGAGACGGGAAGCTAGGCACCGGCATGCATGCATTCGTTACTATCTTGTTCTCACTGGGCCTATACTAAGACTAGTGCCCTCAGACTCGGTCTCTGTAAGAACTCCCTTGCCAGGATAACTATGAGCTAAGTAAAGCTCTAGTAGTTGCTTTTAGTCAGAGTTTTACCACAAGAGAAAAGGAGCCAAGAGAGCAATCGGTAGCAGAGGTGGGGCTGCTGCTGTGATGAACATAACTGTGTGATTCTTAGGCCACTGCAAATATTTTGTTGCTAGAATGTGGAAGAGTTTGGTACTTTAAGCTAGAAAAGCCAGTGAAGGCTAGAAGTATTCCACTGTTTTCTCGTGTG
Source organism: Microtus ochrogaster (assembly GCF_000317375.1). Taxonomy (NCBI): domain Eukaryota; kingdom Metazoa; phylum Chordata; class Mammalia; order Rodentia; family Cricetidae; genus Microtus; species Microtus ochrogaster. Next base: position 5,127,156 of record NW_004949102.1, on the reverse strand, counting down.
TATATGCAGCGTGACAACTGTGTCACATTCCTACCTTGCCTCCCTGGCAGTGGACTGTATGTTGAATTGTGAGCTATCTCTCCAACAAATTGGCTGTCAGGATATTTATCAGAGTGACAAGAAAACAAGCATGATAACAAGCCAATTGGGGTGCATCTTGCAGTTTTACTACATGTGCCACTTAAAGGAGCAACAAAAGAGGTTTGATGGGTTGTTCATTGTTTGATTTTGGCTTGTAGAAATTTAAAAAAAAAAACTGTAACGAAATTCATACTGGATCTCAAAGGACCCAAAATAGGCAAAATCTAGATGATGCATGATTCTTTATCTCAAAACTTACTACAAGGCTACGATATAGAAACCATACAGTACTGTCATGAAAACTTGCAAGTCAGACCAATGGAATAGTGCAAAAATGCATTATGTGATCAAAAGGCTACTGACAAGAATGAAAATTCAGTACATGAAAAAGGATAGTCTGCAAAAAACAACAGCCGGAAGCCAGAGACATGCATGAAACAATGAGCTGGCTCCTTGCCTAGTGCCACACTAAGAACTGATTCAAACTGGGTCCATCACTTGAATCTTAGAATCTAATCAATCACTTTTAAATCTTAGAAGAAATTTGCAGAGCAAAAGCTTCACTATTTTGCATCTGGCAACGATCTATTAGATATAAAACCAAATCAGACTGCCTAAAAATTAAAAATAAACAAAACAGCCACTGTGCTCCCAAAGCACAACTAACAATAAAAGGGTCAACCTACAAAATATGAGATATTCTAAATCATGTATCTGACAATGAGTTTAATAGCCAGGATATTTGCAAAACTCCTAAAACACAACAACAAAACCAAGCAGTCTAATTAAAAATAAGCAAAAACCCAGGGTTCAATACCTAGCACTATGAACAATTTTTGAAAACTGAAAAACAGGCAAAGGACTTTGACATTTCCCTAAAGCAGCCCACAGAAATAGATGAGCAGAACTCAACACCACTAATCACTAAGGTTAATGTAAAGCAAAATTATAACAAGTAATAATTTTGTTATTTGGATGACTTCTCCAAGAAAATAAACCAGGGTAGAGGATCTCAGAAACACAATTAAATGATACAGCTGTGATGCTAAATAACTCTTGAACTGGAAGCACAGCAATATGGTGATTGTGTCAAAATCAATTCGGTGCTAGCTAAGTGATTCCATTCTAGCAGACCCATGCTGTATCCATTGCCACCTTACAACCTGATCTCCAATGTTGGCCTAGGCTACCTCTGCCAATCAACTACTTGGGCTCTCGGACAAAAGTCTCAAAGGGTAAACTTGAAGGATGGATAGCTTCACATCCTTCCACAAAGGTGGCTGCTGTTTATGTTATCAAAGAGAAGAAACATGAGGTCTCTAACAAGTGGGGCAGTGAGAAGATATCTCTTGGGGACAAGCTCTTTTCCCTTCCCCCCAACAACGCTATTCAGGTCTGTGAAATCTGCAATGCTCACAGATCCAGCAGTAGGGACAGAGAAGCCAAGCCACGTGCTCAGGGGACCATATGGCTACAAACTGCACAGATCAGCTAAAACGCCACAGGGAAGGCAGGCAGGGAACTGGCAGGCCACAACAGGCACAAAAGTCTCAGGCAGGCTCAACTAATCGCTGTAAGGGGACATGCCTCTCTGCTAACCTGGAGAGACAAGAAGAGCCCTCTTTCGCAGTTCTTTGTTTGAGGGATAAAACCTCATAAGCAGATGATGGAAACCAATAGGCCACATATAACAAGAAAACCCTTAGTTGAGTTTCAGTTCATAGTGAACCTCTTGACAAAAACTCTTCAGAAATCAGCTGTCAAACCTCAAAGTATCCTTTGAAGAAGTCAAGAGTTATCCTTGCAAGGATTTCCAGTTATTTTAGTCGTGTCCTATACAATTAAAACCTTTAAACTGGGTAACTGTAGAAGGAAGAGCCCCGTTTGGAATAGACTGGCAGGCCTGTGGACTTCAGGCTGTAGATGAGGGCCTTTGTTCAATTTCCTTGAAAATGTACTGGGCACCTTTCTTTTGTCTGGGGCTGGACAGTGCAAGGGGTGCTGGAAATGGGGCTAAGGATGGAACCTAGGCCCACACACGTGCTTGAAAACATCCTACCAATGAATCACGCCCCAACCTCTTAACATTTTCAATTGTTTAAAAATGACTGCCAACCCACAGTTGGTTTGGGGTTACCAAAAGAGGCAGCCTGCAAAGCATCAACAGATTTATTATGTTCTCCTGTCAGAAAAAGTTAGCCAATATTTCCTCGGGCACATATTAGAAATTAAGCCTGCTTCTATCAAGTAATATTTCTGAAGACCTATTTGCAAATATGTTCCAACCACCTCTAAGGCAATAACTATCATTTATAGATACTTACTACACTTTCTAAATATGGGAAAAATTACCAGCTTACATGAATAGCAACCTTCTGGAGATTGGTTAAATAAATTACAGTATAGCTTTACAATGGGATATTAGGTACCTATTAAGGAAGTTGATCCAAACACTTGCTTTGTTTCCTTCTCTAAACAACTATTTTTTAATTTAAAAAAATTTAAAGAATATGTTTAACATTTATATAAGCTCAAGAATATAAAGATAATTGGAGAGACAAATACTGCAAAAGATCCTGAAAGTTGGTGGGTAAATGGATAAGCATCTGACTCCTGAGCCAGAAGTGAGGAAACTCAAGAGTCAATCTAATATATTAAGCAGAGCCCCAGCTGCCCGGAAAGACTCGGGAACTACCAAATCAGGCATCTTAAACAACCAAGGGGCTGAACACCAGGATTGGCTTCAAATCTCTGAAACAGCTGTTAAATTTCAAGACATATGCCTAAAACCCAGTTTCGATGCTTACAACCTAGTATTTTAAAACCTTATTCTTAAATCACAAGGTTTATCAACTACCCAAAAAGCCTCTTCTAATATGAAAACTAAGGAGCCAAAATAACTAACATGAGGACACAAAGAACATGGAGGAAAACTGCAAAATAATCAAAGGTATTTCCTCAGAGAGCTAAGAGATGGGATGAAAGAAGTTCTAGAAGTTTGATTTAAATAGCCGTGATAGAAGAGATGCATTCAAAGAACAGATGAAATTCATGGGACGGGGGAAAATCACACATGCACACAGTCATTGTGACACAAATAGTCACAGCACTCCTTGGAGGCTGAGGCAGGAGGATCTCAAGTTCAAGGCAAGCCCAGATGATCTAATACAACCTTCATCTCAAAAGCAATAATACAACATTTTTTTAGAATCAAAGAAAAGAAGGAAAGATCCAAACACTAGCCACAAAGAACACCATACAAATGAGAAAAGGTCTAGAAAGGGAGAATAGAGAAAATAAATGAAAGGTGGCAAAGCAGTTTAAAAAGACTGAAGGTCTAAACTCTCAAAGACAATGTTCCATCATCATGACATGTCAGAATACCAGGCTTAAAACAACTTGATAATTCCTTTTAGGAAAAAAAAGAACCATACATGGTGGAAAATTTCAGATCACAAAAAGGGGAGGAGGGGGGAGGAAAAACAAACAACAACAAAACCCTAGAAACTAAGGACAACTAAGCAATACTGTATCAATTCTCATGGGAAAAAACACCTGACACACACCCACTAGATTATCAACTGAATATATATGGAAAATAGATATGAATGGCTTCAAAACTTAACCTCAAGTAGTTTGTTGTCATGAAGTTTGGGAACAAATATGCCACCAAAATCATATAGTAAATTATCAAGGAAATGCCACAGGATCCAGCAAGCATAGTCCTAAGCTGAGAGCAAAGCAAAAGCACCTCCTGTGATGCCGGCAAAGAAATCCAAATGTAAACCTCATCACAGGGAAAGAGCAGTCCATCAATCCCGGTCAGCACTGCCTAGGGCTCAAGACAGAATTACTGAAGCAAGATCAGCAAACTGAGTGAATGTAGAGAAAAAAACCTAGGTAGACAAAGAATGTGAGAGCTGAATTAATAATATGCATAATATATGTGCATGTAAATGTTTTAAAAATTACTAACTTGGGGGGATAAGAGGAAATAAAATTTAGTTTCAGTATGCAATACAGCTATTAATAAAGTAATTAGCACTTATAAGGTAAATACTATTAATTTAAACAAAGTTATAATCATACTGGAAAATGTGGAAGGATATATGAATGTTAATATCTAAATACATATTCTCCCATGGAATGTACATTAAACAGAGAGATTAACATCACTTATCAGCTACCTAGGCATACACTAAGGAGGGAAAGAGGCCACAACTGAGCTCTGTAACCTATTACTTTGAGTAAGGTATGATGGAAGGGGGGTGGTTGGGGGGTAGACAGGGAAGGAAAGAGAGAGAAGAAAATCAGTATCAGAATCTAAATTTTACCATTATATGACAGTTTGGGGATTTCTCAGGCTGACAGTGCCACCTAGTGACTTTCCAACATAAATTCATGGTTAAGTGATAGAGACAGCCACTGTGCACAAGTAAAGATATCTAACCCCTTTGCCTATAAATAGACAAAATCTTCAGTGCCTCTTAGCAAAAGCAAAAACAGGCTGAAAACTTCATAGGATTTAGGAAAGCGTGGAACTAAATTACTCGAATTACTGAAACCTTAAAAGGAAAACCTTTTGCACAGTACTGTGATAGAACCACTTAATTTATTCAACAGCTCTAGTTGTCTAGCAAGCATCCACCCAAAACACAACAGCCAATAAAGAATTCAGGGCAGGGAAAAGTGAAACCACAAGAGTTCTAGAGAGAATGAAGAGAAAGATGAGGACACAGGAAACCCCAGAGTGCCAGTTGCAAAGCAAATAAAAAGATGTCTCAAAAATGAGAGCTATTTTGAACTAACATGCCCACAACTTTAATCCTAGAACTTATAATGAACTTATTTTAATTTACAATGAGAAAAATTTACAATGAGAAATATGCACGCACACAGACGGTGGGGGAAGCTCCTCTTGAAACAGTCAAGAGATACAGCAGTTCTAATTATTCAGATCCTTGTATTATCACTGGCCTGGCAATGGCCACTCTGCATATCAAAATGCTGAGAATGACTCACCTTGGCAACAAACTGCTTGTCCTTTTGGTCCAAATTAGCAGTAGGAGCCACATAGTCTCTCCATATTCTCAGCCTGCGCTCCTTGGCAAACCTGGCAACAAAGCAAGGGTGCAAGGTCATTCACTGACCAGAGCATTTCACCTGAGTCCAGCAGCACCACAGAAGCAGGCGACAGAAAACCCTACTACCCTCCCCTGCGGACAGATCCGGAAGAAAGACCACCGCCAAACGAGAACAAAGCCCGACTGCAAATGTAAAGTGTGGAGCAAACAGAAAAAGCAAGCTGTATGAACATAATAAACTTATGAACGGCCCTCTGAGACCCCAGTATTCAACTGCTGGAGACTGGAGCCCACAGATCCACCTAAATAATTAACTCTTTGCTTTATCTTCTGAGTGAGTGCAATAATACAGAGCAATTATTTTCTTAAACAAGAAGGTAAACATGACTCTTTTTTAAAGAATCACAGGTCTGCCCGATTGCCATCTGAATTGTAAAAGGGTTACCAGCTACCAGATTGAATTCAGAAAACACCAACAGTGTATCTATCTAAAGTATACTTGAAAAATAGACAAAATCTGCAGACTTTCACTAATAAAAGCTTAAAAACCATGTTGTCAGGAAGTCATTTCAAAATATTAAGCCCAGTAGATTATTTTCTGAGCCAGACCAAGAGTGGAAAATTGAATATGTGCAAAGATTAAAAAAGAAAAAAAAATCAATGACCAGCTGCCTTAAACTATGAATAGTGGACGCATGTGCAGGGGGAAGGAACTATTATTTCTGAAAGCACATTGCAACCATTCTTTTAAGCTGCACTGAAATAGAAAAAGACAAAGAAGCATGTAGTAGTTGTAAAATACATAAAGAATTTCCAAAGAGAGAACTATAATTGTACCCACAAAACAAGTAGCTCAGATATGGCATGCAAAACAGCAGACAAGCAATTATACAATGAGCTATGACTTGCATTTTCTGGCCTAAGTCTGTTTTGCAATGATTCTCTTTTAAAAAAAAATCTAGTCTCTTGCAGCTGTTAGAAAACACAGATATTATTTTAATTGTACTCACTTTCTTCAAAGACAGGTAGGAACTAAAAAAATGTCAAGAAAATTTATCAACCAAAATAATAACTTAGAACAGTAATGAGAAGAAAATAGAAGTTTCTGAACAAGAGCAAAAAAAAAAAAAAAAACCTGAGCATAACAGAATCAAGTATTTGAAGAACTATAAGGCTATTATATTTTTCAAATTAAATTATGGCACAATATACAACTTTTTGTTTTGTTTTGTTTTTCTAGACAGGGTTTCTCTGTGTAGCTCTTGCTGTCCTGGAACTTGCTCTGTAGACCAGGCTGGCCTTGAACTCACAGAGATTCACCCGCCTCCTCCCAAGTGCTGGGATTAAAGGTGTGCCCACTATCGCCTGACTTTTAAAAAGTTTAAAAAGTAATCCCTCTGGCTTTTCATCGAACAATATACATTTGTCAAATATGTCCTATCAAATGACCCAGATTAACATATGTTTTCAGAAAAACTTGCAATGTCTCTGCTTATAGGCACAGGAGGATATAAAAATCCTCAGAAAAGGTCTTATAAATACTAGAGTAGTTCTTTTTTATTATTATTTTTTTTTTCTTTTTACCCTTAGCTGTGTATCCGAACTGGTAAAAAAGCAAATTAACAAAACCATTGTAATTTTAAGATTCTGAGCTAAGGCTCCCTCCGTGCCATGAAACTTAAGGCTGGCCCACTGTCATAGCGCTGAAGTTTCTACTTTCACTCCAGTGTCACTTCTGTTCACACTGTCCTGGAACTGGACGTTCAGGTTTGCATGGTACTGTTCCCAATCAATAACACTTGGTACCTGCTCTATTTTCTTCCATCTACCCCACCAAATGTGAATTCAGCTAAACATCTAGCTAGATGTGGCCATGATAAGCTAAACAAGCTACCGGTCTTCAGAATCTCATGTCTTGTGGAAAGTCATCATTGGCACTTATTAATTAAAACCACTTTCAAACACACTGAGCAATCAGCTTGTATGTCCTGGTCTCAATTAAGACCCACAGGCTCGACCTCTCCATCATAGCTCGAATCTTGCTTGCCTGTTTAGGAGCAGCTGAAATGAGTCTCAAATTTGTTTCATTTCAAACACCTAAAACAAAGAGCATTTAATAAGAGTCAGGTAGAGGTGGCCCACACCTGTAATCCCCAAACTCGGGAAGCAGAGGTAGGAGGAGCTCTGTAAGTTTGAGGCTGGCATGGTCTATAAATTGAGTTCCAGGTCAGTCAGAACTGTTACACAGAAAAGGCCTGTCTCAATTAAAAAAAAAGAAAAAAAGAAAAAGAAAAAAAAAAGTAAATCAAGTAAAGTGGCTGGCAAGGTGGTTCAGTAGGTAAAAGTGCTTGCCACCAAGCCCAATTGTCTGAGCTCAATCCATCCCATGTGGTGTAAAGAACCAACTCAAGTTGTCCTCTGAGTTCGATACGCTGTAGCATGTGCAAACCCACATACATACCCTGGGGCCTTACTACCCAGCATTAAGCTAACCTGGACCTAAAGTTTAATGCCTGAGTCACTCCATATGATAGCCCTCCTTCTCTTGGAATTTCCCAACTCCTTTACCGAAATAAACAGACAGTGCCACAGCTGGGTGAGAGAAGACGGCCAGACTCTTGCCCTGAATACTTAGCAAGGTGCCTGGCAGGCCTTACCTCTCAGCTGCCCTCAGCTTCTCTGCACCCCGGGTGTAAACTGCAATTGACCAATCCACACAGCGTGCAAAGCCTTCCTTCAGAAGGAGCTCAGTGATGTTACCATTCTAAGAAACAAGGTACAAGAGAAAACAGACACAAATCACACATCATTGCCCCATGAGATCACTTCTGTTTCTGACAGCGAACACGGCCACTGTCGAGCTGGTACTTCAAGTTTTCTAAAATAACAAAAAGGAGTTTCTCTAACTAAAAAAAAAAAAAAAAAAAAAAAAAAATCACACCCAAGACACGGGACACCAAGACTCCTTCCAGCAGCCTTGCCCCACATCCCAACACCCAGCACTGCATGTCTATGTAACAGGAGCAGAATAAATGTTAGCGGCACTGAATGGAATTGACATCTCAATAGCTCTTCTTGGGGGCAGAGGAGGATGTTAATCTTTGGAAGAGATTACTCCTTATTCTCCTCTGCCCCTAAGAGTCAGCACTTTCTCCCCTTTGCAGAAGCAGAAAGCTGAAGACCAGACTGCGGGAAAAGCACAAGCCCCATTTTTCCTGGTGAATAACAATTCATATTCTACTGTGACACAGAACCATCTGGCAGGGCATGGCCAGAGTCAGCACTCCAGAAGAAACAGACATGACCTTGGCACCCTGAAAACCAAGCCTCCCAGCCTTCTACAGCTGCCTTCATGGGAATCATCTAGCTGGACAAGTTAACAGTAAATTAGGTGTGTATTATATCTCCATTACAATAGTGAAAACCCACTTTGTCTCCACAAAGCAAGATCACTTCTTGTGCAAGAATAACATTTATAACATTTACCAAAATGCACAAGAGGGTCAAACACCTAAAAGTCACAACCACAACCACATTATTTAAAAAAAAAAATAATAGTTCCCACTCAAATCAGAGTTAGGGGGTAACTAGATAAAGATTAGAATATGGGAAATAATTGTTCCACATATCAGTCTCCTTCTGACTAATGTGTCAATCAATACTCCAGGCTAGCTGACTTCTACACCTACATGAACCTTCCCAACCCTGCTCCCCACCTCTAGAGGATGTTGACAACCCTAGTCTTCCACTGGCAGCTTTCAGACTTCCCTTTATGAAGTCAGGAACATTTAAGAGGAACCCTACATGACAACTAGTATCTGCACAGAAAAGGCTCAAGTCATTAGATGATAATAATACTAAAAGTATTAATTAAAAGTAAAAATTCGGCCAAAATTTCAGATCATGTTTGCACAGAAAGAACAGCAAACTGAACACATGGCAGACCCACCAAACCCAAGCAGAAGGGCACACTCACTGGATGAAGGATGGTACCCAGAATGTTCTGATTGTGACAGCTCTCCAGAATAATCTGAACATCTCTCTGAAGCAGTCTCGACTCCGTGAAAAACTTGGCTTCTGCAGCAAAAGGCTCTGGTGTTTCACTACCATCTGCTTCTCGACGAAAAGTTGGGCACTAAATGAAAGCAAGGGTGATGAGGAATGCAGTTTAAGTAAGCCAGATGCCCTACACGCCCCCCCACCAGGCTTTCCCAGGGGCATGAGGACCACAGCCAATGCTCAGGGAGTTCTCAAAACTGCTCTTCTGACCATCTTTAAAGCACTAGACCAATCAAGCTTCTTGTCAAAGGCAAAGAAAACATACCATGTAAGGAAGCATTTTAATTTCCTTTGAAAATGTCCCCTTACCAAGAAAGGATCAAGGCAGTACCCTGCTTTCGATCCCTAAATATTTCAAAAATACATATGGGTATTGTACATGAATTCAATTCATATCTAACAAGTTTCAGAGCCACACATGCCTCCTCCCCTTTTCTCCTGGCCTCACATCTCCAACAATGTCCCATACTAACAGGCCTTAATTATGTGAAATCTAATAGAATTATCTAAGAAGCTTACACCTAAGCTTCAAAATAAGCTAAGCTTCAAAACCTAAGTTACAAAATAACTAGGAAGTACTCTGGTTCATAGTAGGAAGAAAAGTTGGTCCCAAGTCTCCAAGCAGAGAAATCTACCTATTACTAGACACTCCCACAAACCCCAAGCCCACTGTGCAGCCCAGTATGTGCTCTAACCTTAATCCCTGACAACATGACGGTGACAAGGTAGTGATCTGGGAGGAGCAGGGCCCGAACCACACTGCCATCTCGAACATGCTCGATGATAGCTGAATGACAGAACAGACATCTTTGATCATTAGAGAAAGTTGTTCCAGGGTTATACAAGTTTCAGGGTTAGTTTTAAGTAGTCTTGAGAACAGAAAAAAACAGAATGTGCAAAATACTAACAGCTTATGATCAGCAACGGTACAAGGCTAGTCTCTGCCATACATAACTAGTAAGCTTTGTGAACCAACTCAAAGCCCCTTCCAAAGTACCATAGTGTTCTCTAACTCTTAAGGATTCCCTTTGGGTACTAAGCAAGCTAAAGAAAGACTCACTAGATCTTTTAAACCCCAAGAATCAAAGAGAGCAAACAGAAAGAAATCACCCTGAGTTTGTCTGCCTTCCCCTGTCATCCTCACCATTGACAGGCTTCTGGTGGTGTGAGTCCACAAAATGCCTTGGGTTCTCAATGGTGTACTTGAGGTCCCGGATGGTATGTGAACCATTCCCCTCACTCCACATCCCTTTCTTCGACGCTTTTGCTTGTTCCTCACATTCTGAAAGTCGATTCTGCTCTGGGCTGGGATATGAAAGATAAACAAGCTATGGTTACTGAGTTCACAAACAAAGCTATGGGCTCTTTGCCAGTTGGTTTCTATGGCATCTTGTCCCTTAAAAGAGACCAAGGCATTTATTTAACCAGAAAAATCACCATAAGCACAATTTCCAAATTTGTTCCTTCAAAGGAGAGATGAGATTCTAAGAGCATTTAATGAGAGGATCTAAGGAACACGTAGTCCTTCTGCCAGTGAGTAGAAAAGAACAAGTTAATGGCTCCAAGGGGAGCCACTCCAGGGGGTACAAATTCATTTAAGCATCCCAGAAGCTAGGCCCAGCTCAGCAGGTTCTGGTGCAGGAGGTGACTAAGAACCACCCTTAACACTTTCTCTATCTACAAATTAAGGCTGGGGCTATCTGCGGAGTGTACTGCTACCACAGATAACGTTAGCTCAAAATTACTTAGACATCCACAAGGCCAGCTAGACAATGAGAGTTTGAAAATAAGTCTCCTCCTTCATCAGGCAGGAAACCAATAGTAGTACTGCCCAAAAGGAAAATATAAAATACTTCTTAAGGTGGAGGGATAAAGTGCAGAAATGACTGTTTACTGACACTTCTGAGCTAAACGAAGGAAGCAAGGAACTACAAGGTCTTTCTTTGCAGGATTCCAAACACCTGGAGGACCATCCACAGCCATGCACACATTGGATTTCCTCTCCTGGTCTCTAGGGATTTCTATCTAAGCAAGCATGACCTAATATTTCCAAAGAAGTTTCTGGTACCTCTTCCTTCTCTTCGCCAAAAATATATCCAGAGGATTCAGATATCAAAATTCACAGTAAGCAGAATTTATTGCATTATGGGGGTTGCAGAAGTAGGTGCAAGTATAAACACTGTGAAGAGACAACATTCAGTCTGGCGGGGTTAGTGCTCCAGAGGCAGCAGCACAAAACTGTTAAGTGGTTTTTCTTTATTCATTCCAGTTGCAAACTGAATCCCCCCCCCAAAAAAAAAACACATTGCAACAGTAATCATGCCAGTAATTGTTCTTAAGTTAGAACTGTGACATGCTTTCAAAAACATCACCTAAAAACAAATGTCTTAATTCATCCAATTCCCACAGGCACACACAACAATTACAGAGTTCAGCAAAAGTCTCCTTCCAATCAGAAAAGACTACAGGTACATGGTGATTGACCTGGCCCTAAGTCTCAAAGGACAGAAAGGCGGCAAACAGTATAACTGTGCCTTTGGCTCATTCCCATCATGGGTACACCTGATGCAAATATTTATTCAAAGTCTTTTCTTTGCTACTGCAGTCATATAACATAGCAAGGACTTAATGGTTTAAATAGCATGTTTATAGGCTCTAAATTACTGATGTAGCATATCACTTTTCAGAGACTAAAGTGTTAATTAAAGCCAGCTGCAACCCACCCTACTGAGAATACTAGTGAACAAGATTTATGTACCATAAGCCTTCCATATAAACACACACACACACACACACACACACACACACACACGGATTCTAACAAGTTAGCACTGGCTTTGACTAGAAAAATATGTTTTTATCTATTAGTGACGGATCCACAGATTCAAGACCACAGGGTTGGAAAAAGAGTTTTTACTAACCTTCAAAGCAGAATCTTTTTCCCCCTGCAGGGTTCCTTACACCAAAGGAGACATCACATCTCTTTTGTCAATCTCCCCATTAGAATGCTAGCACAGCCTAACACTATTCACTGCTATATTGTCAGTGCATAGAACCCTGATACACAGTTGAGGTTCAATATTTGGGCGGACGGGCTGGGTAAATAGTCTGGAATTGCATATCTATGGCCTAAGACCCACTAATTCATGAATTTAAAAAAAAACAAACAAACAAACAAACAAAAAAAAAAACCCCTTAAACCCTGCCTAGTCTCCAGGCATGTATTTAAAGGAGGTTAGCACCACTAAGAAAACGCTTAGTGAACTCCTGGCTCAAAAACAATCTAGGAGCAAGAAGATCCCAGAAGAGATTAATGCACCTGGGGTTGTCCGTCTTGGAAAGAACAGGAATGAGATGAAATGAAGTAAAACGGTTTGCAGTGGCTACCAACCTCTCGGTGCTCAAGAAAGAATGTCATGAGTACTGCATACTTACTTATTGGCTCTCATGCCTTCTCTCCGGGTGGCCAAGCCTTCTGCAACAAGTGATTCTGCAATGTTTTCCCCATTAGTATCTGAGGAAGAAAATGAACCACATTAGTATCTGAGGAAGGAATTAACCACAAGAGCCAAACCTACCCTGCTAGCAACAGCACACAGGATGGGCCATTTTCACTCTTCAGGGAGGGAGGTACTGTGGGGAAAAGAGCCAGCAGAAAGGCGGCATTGGGCTTCTGAGAAAACTTCCAAAACATCTACTTTCTAGGACATCGTTTCTTTGTAGGACTTTGTTTCTAATTTTCTAGGGTATTCCTAGGCCAAAAACAATCCTGGGAGCCACAGGAAATTCACACATGGCGGGCAGGCAGCTCAGGAAAACAGGGAGAAACACAAAGAAGACGAAAGGTGCTCCTGAACACAAATCCAGCTTTGTAATAGCTTGGGAAAGACCTCGGCAGCCTATGTAGTCCGCTCTAAGTCGGAGACTGCACTTGCCCCACTGGGTCCCTATGAGAATTAAATAACACGTACCAATCACAAACACAGTGCCGGGGCAGGAATTAGGAAGAGGCAGATACACTCCATTGTGCCATCTATCACACTTACACCAGAAAGAAAGTCCACTCCTCTCCGTGTCAGTCTCCGCTCCAAAGGCCACCAAGACAACCACAAAGCTTAAGACTTCTCTGTTCTCAGAGAAATACTAAGAAGAAAATGTCTGTTTTCTCTTTCACAGAGCAGCCATCAGGACAGGAAAGAAAACAATGGTAAACATAGAACTCAACCTGATTAAGGCTCCACCTAAGCATAAGGTTCCACTTGAAACATTAACTGCATTTCCACACTACTGAAAAAGCTTTTAGTCTTGGTATGTCTCTTAAATCCTTCTCAGCTAAAATGATAAAGGAAGACACCTTTGCAGGAATCACTGCGTAAAAATCCTTACTATGGCAAAGAGCAAGCTCCCAGAAAAAACTGTAGCACAGCAGCCTAGCTGACAGGCAGTATCAGCACAGAATGGATGTCTGCAAGAGTTATAGCGATCTGGTATACTACACACTGACTTCCTCAAGCACTAGTAAGTACATGTGCATAAATACACATAAATGCACACACCTCTAATGCCTCATCTAGAAGTTGAACATCTCTACAAAGTCAAATTGCATAGTTCCTTTCCTACCAGAGAATGTTGAGGACAATGTTTATACATACAAAAGACTCAAGGCTCTGCAGCTAAGAACCTGGCCCTTTGTACTAAGGTTACTGTTGACTCCAAACACAGATTTCACTAATACTAATAAATATGACAATGGTTTCCTCAAAACACAAGAACTCCAGGGTGGACAGTCAAGCTAAAAGATGGACCAATGAGGGAAAAGTTGTGTACCAAGAGGCCAAAGAGTCAGAACATAGAAAAGAATAAAGTCCAGACACAAAGCAAGTGAGAGACCATAAGCCCACTACCAAACACATCCCGAAGCTCTTAGAAACGCTCTGGTCACAGAGCACTACATAACTCTGACGCTTTCAGAAAGTGAGTTCTCAGTGGGCGGCAACTTAACCAGATTCAGAATCACCGGGACACAACTTCAGCTGTTTCCAGGGGCTTAAGTGAGGAGGGAAAACATTCCCAAAATGTGGGTGGTGCCAACAGGTGGGCTCACTACCCAAATAAAAAGGGAAAAGAAGAAAGTGAGCTAGGTACCAGCATTCACTGCCTCTGACCACAGATGAGATGTGACCAGCCACCTCATGGTCCTGCTGTCATGTCTCCCCAGCAATGATGGGCTGTATCTTTACACTGTCCAATCAAAGCAAACCTTCCTTTCCTTGAACTGTTTTTTCAAGAAAACTAAACTAGCACAGAATATTTCTCCTAAAAAGAGGAAAATACAGTCCCTTATACTGAACCTTCAAAGGATGCAGCAAAATGTGATAAAAAGGGAAGAAAGGTAAACATAATTATAGTGACATTTTGTTTATGATCTAACAAATAAAGCTTGCCTGAAGATCAGAGTGCAAAGCTGGCCACACTAGTCATCCATACAGGCCAGGCAGTGGTGCAGACACCTTTAATCCCAGCAGCCATACTAGTCATCCATACAGGCCAGGCAGTGGTGGCAGACACCTTTAATCCCAGCAGGCACACTAGTCATCCATAAAGGCCAGGCAGTGGTGCAGACACCTTTAATCCCAGCAGGCACACTAGTCATCCATACAGGCCAGGCAGTGGTGCAGACACCTTTAATCCCAGCAGGCATACTAGTTACCATAGAGGCCAGGAGGTGGTGGTGGTGGACAGCCACCACTAATCCCAAGACTAGAAAGAAACATAAGACAGGAGGAAACCGGTCTCACTCTCAGCCTCAGTCTGAGGATTCTTGGAAGCAGGATCACCCATTTCAGGCTGCTTTGGTTTTCTGACCTTCAGCTTGAACCTGATATCTGACTCTGGGTTTTTATTATTTATGCTATATGTATCTATAAGCCAAGGATCTCATCCTTAGATGTTATCTATCAAATTATAAATAAGAGGGAGTCACAAATAGATAGACATCTGCAAAAGTCAGAGGACTAAGCCTTGGTGCATACACCTTAAATGGCAGCACTCAGAAGGCAGAGGCACTCTGCGTTCCAGGGCAGCCTGGTCTATATCACAAGTCCCAGCCCTAAAAAGTTAATACTAATCATTCTTCTATGTAAGTTCTAGGCTAATCACAAGTTCTACTCCCCAACCCTCCATTAAAAATAAAATTCAAAAGAACTGGACAAGATGGCTTCAGTGTCATTCTCAATTCACTTTTCTAAAATTTCCACAACTCAACTCAGTCTTAATGGGATGTCATTAGGCTTACCTTCTAATGCTGGCCTAGAGTCAGGCACCAGCTACTAAGTCAAACAGATAATCTAAGTTGCTATGATATTAGAAAGACTTCTAATTAAGATAATTTAACAAAAGACTTTTTATTAAGCAAATGACAGTTTAATAACTAAGTCTTTCATTGTCCCATTGCCCACTCAAAAGACTATTCCCCACTTTCACGTTTCCTCTATCCAATCCAAAGAAGGCCACAATATCTAACATCTCGTGAATCATTTGGCCTAGCTAAAAATATGTTTATATGTGCATATGAGCAGTTGTGCGTGCCACACTAAATTAATGATGATGTAGACCATGTCAAAACTAATTGTTTCCCGTATCTTTAAACTCTCAAGAGCTTACAAGTGAAGAAATTAGGCCTTGGAGAGAAGTAAAGGGTAAAGGGATACAGAATGGAAAAGTCAGAATTCTAACCCCAACTATCCGATACCAAAGCCTATTTTTATTCTATTTTATTTCAAACCATAAGCAGACTTTTAAAGTAACAACTGGCCCCAAACAGATCTTCTTTTGCTAGAGAGTCCCCAAAAAGAAGAAAAGCCACAAGATAAAAGAATACAGAATACAGAATAGGAAATCTATAGGAATTCAATTATCACTCTGATCCCAAAGCACAGTGCTGCTGAGTGCCCTCTATGGGAAGAAGAATGCTATAGTAAACCACACCAAGCCAAGAAAGCGCAGGAGTGAGCAAGGATCAGGGTTGCTGGACAGGTGCTCTGTTCTTATGTGTCCGTGTCCAGAAGCAATTCCCATACAACCCACAGCATCTTCTAGAGTTAATACCCAACAGAGGCCTGGTATGAGATTGTCCTCTGTATGCTGTGAATAATACTGGTAAATAAAGAAGCTGTTTGGGGCCTGTGATAGGGCTGAATAGAGCTAAGCAGGGAAAACTAAAGTGAATGCTCAGAGAAAGAAGGCGGAGTCAGTGAGATGCCATGCAGCCAACAGGGACACACGTGCCGGAACTTTACCCAGTAAGCCACAGTCACAGATTAGTAGAAATGGGATAATTCTAGATTTCACAGCTAGCTAGCAATATGCTTAAGCTATTGACCAAACAGTATTGCAAATAATATAGTTTCTGAGTGATTGTTTTGTGGTCTGGGCAGCCAGGAACGAGCAAGAGGCCTCCTACTACAGGGGCCCATTCTGGCCTTCTGCCAAATTAAAACTGATCCTTGGAAGGACTTAGGCTCTAAGGGAAATGAGTCCACTCTTCTTGCTGCTCACCTTTTCCAAGGTAGATCATTCCATACTCTCGCCCTTGGGGAGTCTTGTTTTCTATTGTAAAACAGACTTCCTTCCCAATCAGCTTCTTGCGAAGAAATTCTCGAGCTGGAAATGCCCAAGGCTGAAATACAAAACAGAAGAGTCAGGGGAAAACTGCCTACTCCAGACCCCAACTGGTAGCAAATCAACTTCATGTCTTCACTAAAAATTTTTAGACACTTAACCTCAGTCTGGCCCTATGCTAGGCCAAGGACACGAAGAAAAAACACATACAACTGACTGCACACTTAGGACCTCCTAGAGGCTCTAGCAGCAGCTGGATGACTAGCACAGGCCCTAAAGCAGGCCTCAGTTTTCCAGACACCAGCAGTAGCACTTTCCTCCGCCACTCTCTGCTCAGTTACAGCTTACTTCTGCACGATATTTGGCAACATTTTTATAGCACTTACCACGTGCCTGCCAGTGCTCTGACTGCTTTCTGTAGATCATCCCACTCCCTGAAATGGGAAGCCCCTCCAGGAACCACCTAGAGGTGGAACATCATAAATCACAACTACTACTGTCATCTGCTTGTCTCCTTCCAGTTCCCGAAGCACTTGCCTTAATGCCAGTTCAAGGCAGAGCTGGAACGGGGACTAGCTTTTATTTAGTGCTGTTACTATTGGGGGGTAAATCTCTGCTCAGGTAGGAGCCTTATTTATGCCACTTCTCTTACCGTTTCAAGGACAGCAACAAAGTTGAGTCGCAAAAATGTTTCCTCTCCTACTTCTACTCCAGTCAAAAACCCGGCCGGGATCTGGACACCGAAATGGCTCAGCAGGTAAAAGCTCTTGTTGCACAAACACAACAGCCTGAGTTCAATCCCCAGATCCCATGCTGCAAAGGAGGCACCTGAAAGCTGTCCTCTGGCCTCCACATGCATCTTGTAACAGGTATGTGCATGCACACATACACATGTACACACACTTTAAGTAATAAACTTAAAGATCCTAGAATCTTGGGAAGACACCAGTGAAGCTCTTGATAAGGAGCAACTTATAAATGGCATTATGATTATTTCCTCTCACTTATTCAGGACAGACACAAGCAAGGGGAACACATACCCCCATAGTGGGGAACAAAGTTTCCATGTGAACAGAGACAAAGAGATGGTCTTGTCTACCTCATCACTTCTAGTATGATCCAGGTATGTCTAATCCATAGCCCACAGTTCATAGTCCATAGGTAGCTGGTAATGGCTATAAATGTTACCCAACATAAAATAGTAAATATAAGAGACTATTGTATTTTTTTACATGTGTGTGCGATTGTTTTTCTCAAGTGTTTAAGCATTTACTTTATAGTTGGCACTGTGTCACAATGCACTGTGTCACAATAACAGAAAGTTCGATATGCCTGGTAGAAAAAAAACAAAAGTTCTCCTCTTAAGCAAGCCTATCAGAGGATAGCCAGGGCCCAGCTCAGAGTCCCAAGTTCCTTTAAAACAGAAAGGGGGAGGAAAGGGCTTAAGCAGCAAACAGCAATCAACATACTAAGAATGCCAGCAAGCATAAAAGGAAATGTCTCTCTTTATGATTCAATCTCATTCCCTGCCCTTGTCATCTCTTCAAGTCACAGTTCAGCATACACATAATAAAATGCAGTTCAGACAATTAAGTGGCCTGAAATAACCCTTTCTGTCCAGGCAGCTTATTTCATGAGGTCATTCAATAAACTTTGACAAAGTTTGAAAACTCCTATCTATAATTTCCTGAAAACTAGAAGCCAATGGAAGATGCAAGTCATGAAAAAACTGCTGTTATTTAACTCCAATGGTGAGTGGCCATAGGAAGAACTCAGCTTAGGTAAGAGGCCCAAACCAACCTCACACTCATCTATATTGCTAGTCTCTTCTCAAAGCACCAACAAGCAGAGAGACGAAGCACTCGACAGCAATGCAGAGTTCACAAACCACTATGTCTCATTTTTATAATCACCTTACTCCCTAAAAATGAAGACCTTGAATGTCCAAGCGAGGTCTGATAATATATGATTCTAATTATAAACTGCATCACAGAAAACATTTCTGAATCAACAGTACTGAGCTTCCTATATTTTTACTACTTCCTCTAAAAATGTTCAAAATCTGGCTGTCTTCACAACACATTAATATTCAAACCTCAGTAACATAGTACTTTATTTAATACCCGAGAGAGCTCAGCAAGTGCTCCAAAGGGAAGCATATTTATCACAGGTAACAACACTCACCAAGGGTCAGTTCACAAGGCAATAAATACATCTCCAGACTCTGTGAGAAATCCTCCAGCTTCTATGCACCACAAAGAAGCTCTAAAAGCTTTTACAGATTGCTCAAACAGCATGCATTCTTAGTCCCTCATGTTTTACAGCTCATCTGTCACTAGCTGGTCAGGCAATAAAAGAAAACCACACTGGAGGCCTCGAAATGAAATATGCCTGATCCTATAGAGGGGGAAAGTCACCAGTGTCTACAATATTTTCCAAAGCCAGGCCTTCTTGAAGCTTTGTTCTATCCAAAACTGGGAATTTGCTACTGAATAAGCTACTAGCAACAACAGAAAATACACAGAGTTTGACCTTGTCCCTTACAAGAGCAAGGGAACACTATGGGAGACAATCGTTATGAAACTGAGGCCAGTGTCGACCCACACAGGATAGCCAGGGAGATGGTCTGTCCCAATACTGCCTGCCAAAACTGGAAGAGGCCAACACAGGGAAATGCTCCAAGCATTGCTCAAATGTCACAACAGCTAAGTAGGAAAGAAAGCCATGGTCTGTCCATAGACTATTCCAGAGTTTCATGTAAGAAACAAATACCCTTAACAGATGAAACTTGAACTACCACTTCTCTTTAGGTTCCCCAAAAGCAGGGAAGCGGACAGCTTGCATTCCATGCTAAGACTCAAACAAAGTCATGATGTCTGAAGTCATGAAATAATAGAATGTTTTAATTCCAATCTTCTCTTTGGTCAGACTCCTAAAACTACCGAGACCAGATCAAACCAGAATCATGTCAACTGTGAAGCTAGATAATTTGGTACATAACCCAATTCTCGGGACTCTGCCTCTCCTCTTACCCATTCCACTGTACCACCTCTACCACCTCTCCCTACCATCTCAATCCTCAAAAGCTACAGTCAAAGTAGAAAATCCATTTCAGAATTTCCCCTGAACCAGCAGAGAGATCACACACAGCAGGCACTCAATTAATCTGCGGGAAATAAATATATAACCAGCATAGTGCCCATCAATGCAGTGTCTAGGCTGCTTGGAGTATCTAGGCAACGCTGGGGATTAGCCTGGCACAGGGCAGTGAAGGCTGGGGACGTACAGCTTTCATTTCCACAGGACTTATAAGAAAGCTGAGTGTCACTGAGGGAAGATACCAGGTGGGAAGGAAAAAAATAATTATGAATGATACTCAGGGCAGTGATACATAAAAAGCAAATGAATGACGATGTCCTTGATTCTTCTTGAATCTTCTTTCTTGTGGAAAAACTAGACAATGTTCTCCACGTCAATGGAGCTGGTGCTTCACGTGCCACTCGGTTTCTTTTCTCATCTATTCAAGCGTGTATTTACTGTATTCCCGCACTGAGTCAGGTACTGAGCAGACATAGGGACACAGAGAGAGAGAGAACGGGTTGAAGAACGCACAGTCCAGTAGAGAGACGCAAACAACTCAGGGATAAAACGCTGTGAATGCTCTGAGAACACAGAGACGGGCAGGGAAGGAAATGTCAGGGCTGTGTCTTACAGCGGGTGGTCACCATCACACTGGCGGGGAAACACTCCCAAAGGAGAAAGCAGTATGAGCTGAGGGCAAAGGCAGAGGGGACTGACTCCAAAAGCCTGTGAGCAAAACTGAGTGCTGGATCACCACTGGACCCATAACCACAGAGGTGCTTCAAGGCCTGTGATGAATGAGCCAATACCAAGCAGTTGGCCCTGAACACATAGACGTATAAGCAATACTAAAATCAACTAAGCAGAACATAATTCTAAGTGTGTGTAGGCATGTATGTGTGACAATAATAACTGAAGAATAAAGAGACCTTGAATTTGAGGAATAGCAGGGAATAGACACAGAAGTTGGATGGAGGGAAATGACATAAATACAGCATTCAAACATGAAATTCTTAAAAGATAAATAAAATAGTAAAATAAGTATTTTTTAATTAGGAGAAAAATGAAAGTCATAGCACAAATGGACTTGTGGTCTAGGCTAGGAATGTAGCTTGTCAGAGTAATGAGAACCACTTGGTGTCTAAGATAACAAGGAAGAGTATGAAACTATTGGAGGTATGATGACACCTACCATTAATCCAAGTACTCAAGCAGACACCCTGAGGCCAACCTGGTCTACATAGGGAGTTCTATGTAGATTACAGATTGAGAGCCTATCCAAAAAGGGGAGAACAGAGATCTGAGATCTCTGGAGGAAGTATGATAAGAAAGAAGTCAAAAGGCACATTGTTTAAATGTCCCCAGCACAATAGAAGAGGTAAAAGAATCATATCAATAGCAATGAAACATGGAACAGGTCAGAGAGAGGCAGAAGTGAGGAGGGGGCACTCGGAAAATGAAACTAGAGCAAGGAGAATGAGATTTCTACTTTGGGTTGTGAGGGGCTGTTACTGGAGCCTTGTGTCCATGTCACGCCAAGGGTGTGGGAGGAAGACCAGACCATGACAGGGTAAGAACTAGGGCTTAGCAGGAAGGAATAATAGTCATGGCCTGGGAAAGAGTGACTACAGCTACCAAGTACTCCATCTCAGAGTTACTCTGCAGATGGCAATGAGTGAGCCAATGTACTTCCAGAGAACTCTTCCGGGTTCCTGGAAAGGGCTTGGTGACACCAAACTGCTCTCGAAAAGAGAAAGCACTGGACTGTAAACTTATGCACCACTAAGATGGAGTACCAGGTACCTGCCAAGAGTCTGCTCAGATTCCACTGCCCTGCTACACAGGAGACAGTGCCCCAGATTCTCATCCATGAAACAGGAAATTAAATAAACCTTTCTTAGAGGCTGCACTGCTTCTTCCTTTTAGGGAAAAGAGCTTGATGACCTCTAAGAAGAGGCAGCTCTTTACCTCTCAGGAGCAATCAAGTATTCTATGGCACACAGCTGAAAGGAAGAGAAAAGCTTGAAGCAGTGATTTACCCATTTGATGATCACTCAATGGCTGAAGAAGGACAAAAGAGGTTTAATTTTCAGTACTTGATCTAGCAGACTAGTGATTACCAAACATTTATTAAGTACTTTGTGATGCACTAAGCACTTCATGCTTCCTTATTTAATCCTCATTGAGCAATCCAGAGGTAGATACAGACACTACATTAATCTCAACACTTGTAGTTACCAATGACAAAGAACCAATGAGAAAGAGCTGACTTTATAATGTATTTAGTCATTATCTCTAGAATCTAACCAACTACTGCTGATAGAACAATTATGGGTGATTTTTCTCCATCTCCATTATCTATAATGCTATTTCACTATTGCCTTATTTAAAAAAAATACTATTAAAGATGAAAAGAGCTAAATGTTTTCCTTAAATAAAAGCTCATGAGCTATTACCTTTTCTTCTTCACTTCCTTGAAAGGGAAAAGCAGAGAACAGCCAATTACTAATCTCTATTTGAAGTTACTAAGATGGAGAAGAACAAATAATTAAGAGTCCAGAAATTCTGTTTCTGACCAGAGAAACCCAGCTAAAGGAGAACCAAGCACCAACATTTCCAAGTGTAGAAAATCATCTTCTCTCTACCTCCCACACCAACTGGGATGGACAGCAGCTATCAGGAGAGGTAAGGATGTAAGCAGTCAAGAATTAGATGATGTGAGAAGCCAGATAGCCAGGTGTTAAGAGTTGGGGGTGTTGGAGGCAGAGAGGTGAGAAAAAACTCAGAAGTAGCTTCTCGGAGCATGCCAGTGACAAGCTACAAGTGGCCCAGAAACAGTTAAAACTCATCCTTAAAAAATCTCATGTGTAGGGCCAAGGAGATGGCTCAGCTGGCAAAGGTGCTTGCCACCAAGCCTGACTCATGAGTCCACCGGGTAGAAGGAGAGAACTGACTCCCACGGGTTGTCCTCTGACCGCCACACAGGAACCCATGGATACACACACACACACACACACACACACACACACACACACCATTTAAAAAATAGTAATAAGAACTCATGTTTAGGGGCTGGGTTGTGGAGTGTTTGTTTATCACATATGAAACCCTGGGTTCAATCCCAGTGGCATATAAACCAGGCTTTTACTGTCACATTCCTATAATGCCAAACGCACGAGGAGGATCAGAAATTCAAAGCTATCCCCTCCTATTTAAGTATGAAGTCAGCTTGGGCTACATGAGACCTTATAACCAAAAAGTCAAGGATTAGGAGCGGGGAAGAAGGAACTAGATATTTCTCAGTAGTAGAGCACTTGACCAGCATGTGTGAGGACCTGCTTTCAAGTCCCAGGACTGCCAAAAAAAAAATTACATAAAACTTTAGAGTTTCATAAATTCAGATAGCTTTGGGGATATAGACAACTGTAAGGAAAGGCTAGCACAAGCACTGACAGGCTATCATTTATAAATTGTTACACTGATGTGACATTAAGTCTGTTCCCCAAAAGTGAGACAGGAGGCCTACAGGAAAGGATTGGGGACAGCCCTGCTATCGTTGTTGCAATTAACCAACCATGAGGTAAAGAATCATCTGGGAAATAAGCCTCTGGGCATGTCTGAGGGGCTGTCTTGACTTGGTTAGCTGAAATGGGAGGACTCTCCCCCCAACGGATCCCATCTGTATGGAGGAAGGGGGGAGGGAGGGAGGGAGGGAGGGAGGGAGGGAGGGAGGGAGGGAGGGACACAAGCTGGCAGGCAGGCAGGCAGCTGGACACAAGCACTCATCACATCTGCTTCCTGGTTGTTCTGATGGGATCAGCTGTTTTCTGCTCATGCTACCTTGACTTCCTTGCTATGATGGACTGTACCCTTGAGTTCTGAGCTGAATAAACTCTTTCTCCTTTGAGTTGCTCAAAGAAAAATGAAAAGCAACTAACTCAGGCAGTGTTTGTATAATGACAGATGTAAGGGATATATCCAGAGTCAGCCTGACAGAAAATACTCACCATGAACAGAAAAGAATTCCACCAAAGGGGAGAGCAGACTGCCAACTAGACCCACAGCCTCAGAAATGCCTGAGGACACCTACCTCATCTGGTGTATCCTTGCCATCTGGTTGTGTGGCAGCCGCCCGTCGGGCAAGATTTCCAGCGCGAATGTTGCTGAGGTTGATCTGCCTCTCTGGAGGAGGACCACCACGGGGCTGCCCTCGGACAATGATGGCACACCCAGAGAGAACCTACACAGGTTAAAAGAAGAGAATGGTGGTCTGAAAATAGTATCACATAATGTAAGCTGTATGATAATGAATCCCCAGCATCTAGAACAGCACCTTGCACCCCAGGGTCCCCCAAATATATCCATAGAATGAGGAAATGAACAGAATTTGGCTTGAATTTTGAAAGAGAACTTATCTACAAAGAGCCTTCGTCCAGATTCAGAAATGATGGACTCAAAAATATAAGTAAGAATTAAACAAACAACAGAAAAGCCATAAATAAACAGACTGGGATAAAAAGACACGAGACACAGAGGTTAAAGACCTTTGTAATTTTATCCCAGCATGCATCAACACTGTTCTTTTCAATTATTAACAAGTTAATATCTCCACACTCTCCATCCTAGAATGAGGCAAACTAGAACACTTAAAGAAAGGGAAAGCTGGGGCTGGAGAGATGGCTCAGTGGTTAACAGCACGGACTGCTCTTCCAAAGGACCTGGGTTCAATTCCCAGCACCCACATGGCAGCTCACAACTGTCTGAAGATCCAGTTGCAGGGGATCTGACACCTTCACACCAATGCACATAAAATAAAGTTAAATAAACCACAAAAATATTTTTTAAAAAAAAAGGGAAAGCTAAAGAAAGGAACCCTACATAATCAGGGCCAAGGGCAGGAAACACCAGAGCATGTGCAACATCAGACGAGACAGACACAAGTCCTGCTCTCTAAAAGCCCACATCCTGAACACCAACATTCCTAAGTGTGTCGGCTTCTTTCTACTCCTGCCTAAGAAGCCTAAACAAAACCTATTTGCAACTGTGGAAAGGCTCTGAAGTTCACTGGCATTAACTTTTAAATATCTGAGGGGCTGCAAAAGGAAAGATTTTGAGCGAGAAGAGAAAAAGAGGCATGCAGTAAAAGGACACAAGCTATCAAGCTGCCTCTGCTTAGTGAGGCTACTCTGACAGACAGCGGGGCTCACTCAGTCTGCAGGGTTCTCAACTCCATGCTTGGACACAAACAGCTACTGAAAGGTTAGTGTGGAGGCTACTGCTCAGGAGAGCCCTGTGATGGAAACTCCCTCTGAAGGAGGAAGAGGGGAAGACTCTTCCACACGCCCACTAGCAGACATTCTTCCTCTCCTCAACGAATGCTTTAAAAATTTGAAAAAGTATCATAAATACATGATTCAGAGAATAAGAAAAGTAAAAAAGTGAGTAACCACTATGCACGAGCCAGAACACTGCCAGAAGTGTTGGTGGTTTGAATGAAAATCCCCCACAGGCCCACTATTAGAGGTGTGGCCAGCTGAAGGAAGCATGTCACTGGGAAGTGGGCTTTCTCAAGTTCCAGAAGTTCAAGCCAAACCCAGTGTCACTCTGTTGCCTGCCAAACTGGATGTAGAACTTTCAGCTCCTTGTCCAGCACCATGTCTATCTGTCATGCATGCTTCCCACCATGACGATAATGGATTAAACCTGTGAACCTGTAAGACAGACACAATTAAATGTTTTCCTTTATAAGAGTTGGCATGAGCCGGGCGGTAGTGGCGCACGCCTTTAATCCCAGCACTTGGGAGGCAGAGGCAGGCGGATCTTTGTGAGTTCGAGACCAGCCTGGTCTACAAGAGCTAGTTCCAGGACAGGCTCCAAAACTACAGAGAAACCCTGTCTCGGAAAAAAAAAAAAAAAAAAAAAGAGTTGTCATGGTCACCAGACAGTGCTGGCACATGCCTTTAATCCCAGCAATGGGGAGGCAGAGGCCAGCCTGGAATACAGTGTGAATTCCAGGACAGCCAGGGCTGTTAAACCAAGAAACCCTATCTCAAAAACAAACAAGCAACAACAAAAAAAGGAGTTGTCAAGGTGTCTCTTCACAGCAATAGAAACCCTAAGACAAAAGTCTGTACCAGGGACTGAGGTGCCGCTGGGAGAGGCCAGACCAGGCTTTGTTTGGAGAACTACGGAACACCTTGGGATTCTGGACTAGAAAAGCAGTTGAATGCTTTAAGCAGGGCTTAATGAGCATGAAAGACAGTGGTGCAGAGGGTGATTTGGACTGTGGGTGCCTGGCTCAAGAGGTTTCAGAGAACAATAATATTAGAATGTGGCATAGAGACCAATTTTGTGATATTTTTGCAAAGAATGTAGCTGCTTTCTGCTTATCCAAGAAAAAAAATCTACCTGAGGCTAAATTCAAGTTATGTATTAAGAGCTTTGGTGGAGATTTCCAGACAGCCTAGTTTTGACTAAGTTGTTTGCTTTTTAGTGACCGTGCTTATGCAGATTTGTAATGAAAAGGAGAAAACTGAGCAAGAAAAAATACAAAATGTACAGTTTGAGGAGAAAGGGGGCACCAGAAAAAGAGCTAAGTCCGCCGTTCAAGGAGACAAACAGATCAAAGAAAAGCCTGACATTAAAAGGAATAAAGGGAGTGGTGACCTCAAGGCAAGATCCCACCCAGCTAAGCTTCCAACTTGTGAAAAGGAACTAAAGAAAAGCTCAGAGGCAGGTGCAGTGGCACCCCATTGAAGGCAGAGGCAGGTAGATCTGAGTTGGAGGCCAACTGGTCTACAGAATGAGTTCCAGAACAGCCCAATGTAGGCAGTAAACCATCAAAAACAGAAAGCTGGGCCGGGCGGTGGTGGCGCACGCCTTTAATCCCAGCACTTGGGAGGCAGAGGCAGGCGGATCTCTGTGAGTTCGAGATCAGCCTGGTCTACAAGAGCTAGTTCCGGGACAGGCTCCAAAACCACAGAGAAACCCTGTCTCGAAAAAGCAAAAAA
>NW_004949102.1:5091829-5100121 GCF_000317375.1 Microtus ochrogaster | reverse complement strand
AAAAAAAAAAAAAAAAAAAAAAAGAAAAGAAAGAAAACCCAAGATGTTAGAGATGCCAGAGTCACAGGATACCGGCTAAAGAGAGCTGCTAACAGGGAGTGGAACCAGCCCAAGAAAGAAGTGTGCTGCAGTCAACAAAGTTTAATAGAGTTGGAGATCTGCAGTGTTTTGACATCATGGAGATGCAGAGTTTGGAGTTTGCCCTGCTGGTTTTTAGTCTTGCTTTGGTCAAGTATTTCCTCATTACGCTCTTTTTCCTTCCATTTGGAATGGTAATGTATATCCTGTGCCATTATATGTTGGAAATATGTGATCTGGTTTATCATTTTGATTTTAGACAGATTACAGTTAAGAGAATGCATGACTTTGAGAGACTTTGCTTTGGATTTTTAAACAGTGCTGATACTGTAATAGACTACTGAGACTTTTGAAGGTGGACTAAATGCATTTTGCATTATGATACGACTAAAAGTCTATGGAGGTCAGGGAGTGGAATATGGTCATTTGAATGAAAATGGGACCCATAGGCCCATAGGGAATGGCAGGTGTGGCCTTGATGGAGGTGTGATTTTGCTGGAAGAAATGTGTCACTGGAGGTGGGCTTTGAGGTTTCAGAAGCTCAAGACAGGCCCAGTGTCACTCTCTTTTCCTACTGCCTGCCAATCTGGACGTAGACCTTTCAGCTCCATCCCCAGCACCATGTCTGCCTGTGCACAGCCATGTTTCCCACCGTCACAATAATTAGCCTTAGAAATGTTGCTGTGGTCACAGTGTCTCTTCACGGCAATAGAAACCCTAAGGACACCCCCATGTCCTTTCTACTCATCTGATGCCCACCACCACTCTGACCACGAGAGAGTTGTTCCCTTGCTCTTTTGCACACTTGTGTTCCATTCATCTTAAGTATCTTTAGGCAACAGAACTTCATTTTGTCTATTTCTGAGCTCTACTAGTTGAGTCTTCTATACAATGACTTATTTATTTTACTAATTCTTTTTAGTAAAATCCATGCTGATGTGAAATACAACTCATTTTCATGACTATGGTATTTCAATGTATTACTCCATCACAATTGATCTAACCACTCTACTACCTGTTCATGAGAATTCTATCAAGCAATATGCAGATCCTGATATTTTTTAAACTAGCTCTCCAGTTGATGCCTCCAGTGCCCTAAGCACACAGACCTTGGCCTACATCACTCCACTGTGGCTACACAAGCAAAAACTTGTTCCCAATCCAGTTATAAGAAAATGCTCTTTGGGGCTGGAGAGATGGCTCAGAGATTAAGAGCACTGACTTTCCTTCCAGAGGTCCTAAGTTCAATTCCCAGCAACCACATGGCGGCTCACAACCATCTGTAATGAGATCTGGTGCCCCCTTCTGGCCTGCAGGCACACATGCAGCCAGAACATTGTATACATAATTAATAAATAAATAAATAAATATCTTTAAAAGAAAAAAAATGCTCTTTATTTTTAACCTTTCTTCCTTTTTAGATTTTACTTTTTATTCAAGCATGTCTTTTGTGTCTGTATGTGAATGTGTGCATGTATGTGCATCAGTACCCACTGAGGCCAGAAGGCATCAATAGATGCCCTAGAGCTGAAATTACAGGCAATGATAAGCCACCAGGAATTCAACTTAGGTCCTATGAAAGAGCAGTAAGCACTCTTAACCACTGAGCCATCTCTCGAGTCCTCATTGTACAGAGGTCAGGGTCAACAGCACATCTTCCTCTATCACTCTCCACTTTATTTTTTGAGGCTGAGTCTCTCACAGAACCTAGATTTCAATGATTCCCTAGCCAACAAATTGCAGAAATCCATCTGCCTGTCTCCACCTCCCCAGCTGAAATTGGAGGAGCAGGGCACCATGTCTGGCTCTCTTATATGGGTACTGGGGATCAAATTCAGGTCCTCATGCTTGTACAGCAAGCACTTTACTGACTAAGCCACCTCCCTAGCCCTTTCAATTCAGGTAAGATTCTCTGTGTATTCTTTATTATTAAGTATACTAATTCAATCTCCTAAAAGCTGATTCGTCATGACAAGGACTCCTATCTCCGATTGCTCCAGCCAGAAAAGACTAACATGGGTACAACTTTCTTCTGAAATGGTCTACCCATTGTTTACTGATGGCATTAAAGGCAGGAAAACACTGTGTCTACAGGGCAATGTGGAAGAATGAAACCCATCTGGTAAGGAAGACTAGTTTTCCTCCTATTTATAGACTCTGAAATCATTCAAAATACACTATACCCTTCTTACAGTTATCTATAACACATTTTCCAAGCATTGATAAACTGCCTTGCCAACAGTTCTTATTCAAGTTCTTCCTCAATAAAAATATTCTGAAAGACTTCCATTATTGAAACTCTTATACCCAATAAAAACCAAGGGAAAAATGCTTAAAATATCTACATAAAACATGAAAAAGAACATCATCCTATAAATCAGATTTCTATTTCATACTGCATCAAGCCAGTTTTCATAATAAACAGATGGCAGGTTTTTCAAAGTTAATTGATTGATTGATTGATTGACTTTTCAAAAATGCTTATTAAATACCAACAATGTGTGGGATATTCTTCTAGGCAAGCTGCATATTTCAGGGGAATAAAAGACAAAAGCTTCTGCTCCTGGAGAGCTGACGCTCAAGTGGGGAGACAAACATACACAAGGAAAACGTA
Source organism: Microtus ochrogaster (assembly GCF_000317375.1). Lineage (NCBI taxonomy): Eukaryota > Metazoa > Chordata > Mammalia > Rodentia > Cricetidae > Microtus > Microtus ochrogaster. The sequence goes on along the minus strand of NW_004949102.1, from coordinate 5,097,429 downwards.
GCATTTATCATATTTTTAATTTCAGAAGAATAAAGATTGTGAGGAAACTGTCATGGGTAATTGATTTACCAAAGCTCCACTACTGATTCATGTTACAAACTTTCATGAATAGAGTAATTATCCTTAATTGCTAATTTATAGGGCATAGAAAACAAGTCATATGGTTACCACTTTATTCAATTAGAATAATAAGATGACATATTCTAGAAAAATGATCTCAGGACTACCTGCTAGGAGGATTGTGAAACCAGCTGTCATAATGAGTCAGTCTGAATGAGGTTATGAATATGACCCTTCTCGGCTCTGCCTATAAAGGTTGCAGAGGGATGTGGTGGGATTCAAAAGATCTGGCTTCAAGGCACGAGTCAGACAGCCACAGAGGGGGAAAAAATGGGATTTCAAACTGTTCAAAGCCACTTACAGGGTCACTGGGAGATTTACGTACAGTGAAATACTGTATGGAGAGCCACTAAAATGTTGCCCAGCAACAGAACATGACATTAAATCTTCACAAGGTTTTGATAAATGACTGCATACACTTAACTCTTGAACATCCAGACCACTGTCATCACAAGACAGAAAACTAGATAATACACTCTCACTAGTTATACAAACACAATCATATAAAAAAACACATATAAATATTGGCTAGTATTTTTCCCAATTCAAGAGCAAAATCATCTTGGCCCAAGAAGGGTATCTTACTGGCTCTTCAAAGAGGACTGGCTTACCAGGGCATTTTTATCTCTTATAAAAGACATGTGACAAGGGCAACATTGACAACAGAAGGGCCAATATAAAGGATTAATGGCAGGCAACTGAAGATAGATAGAAAATTAGGTCCACATCACATCCACACACTTACAATCTAGTATACATTTTGAACAAAAGTGCCTAGATAATTCAATGCAGAAAAGTAGAACTTCCAACATAGGGTGCAGCCACACACAGAAGGATGAAGCTTGATCTCTATCTCACACTATAAACAAAAGAAATTCAAAAAGAATCATAGATATGAAAGCAAGTCAAATTTAGAAAAGTCTGAGACCAAAACAGACATGTAATCTGGATAACCTTCCGTTAGATGATCACTTTTTAGATACGACACCAAAAGCACAAGCAACCAAAAGAGAAAGAAAGAAACAGAACTTAATCACAACAGAAAGCATTGTTTCAATAAACAGCAATACCATGAAAACAAGGCTGGTTTCAGCCGCTGGGCCCTAAGTTCCAAACCTCTGTATCACAAGACAGAAGGCAGGTGGGGAGTGGAAGAGGAAGAACAGCGGGTACAATACTTGTGAAGCATATATAGCTCAGAACTGTTTAATATCCACAAACATCCTAAGAAACTGAATAAACACAGAAACAACTGGAGATACTAAGTTTGGAAATTTTCAGTCTATCAGGGAACAGCATCCTGCCAAGCAAAGCTATTGCTGCCAAAGGAAGAATCATCTCTTGAGAATCAGGCAGTCATTCAGGAGGGCTGGAGAGACGGCTCAGGAGAGGAGAGCACTGGCTGCTCTTCTAGAGAACCCAGATTCAATTCCCAGCACCCATATGGTTGCTCACAGCTTTTTGTAACTCCAGAGGATCTGACACTCTCACACAGACATACATACAAGCAAAACACCAGTGCACATAAAATGAAATAAATAAAATTTAAAAAAAAGAAAGAAAAAAGAAAGGCATTCAGACAAAGCAGGCAATCACAAAAGAACATGTGTGAACCATGAGATAGCCCAGAACACTCGTCTTCCTGCTTCAGTCTTCCTGATTCCCTATCCCACCCCACCCCAAAATCAAAAAGCAAGACTAAATTAAAGACACTACCACTCAAAAACAATTAACCAGAAACCTAGGGCTTCTCGGACCCTGCTATTTCTCTGACTCGTTCCCCAGCCAGTAACACAAACAGGTTTTCAGGTTGTTAATCTCAGCATCACCAAAGGAGTCAGAAGAGAGCATTTGGACTTTTTCTTTTGCAGCTGAAGACTCGGAAAGCAGACAGCTACGGTGACTTCAGCCTAACACCACATGTTATCAGCACACAGAAACAAGTGTTGGGAGCTGTCTCTGCAGCCCGCAGAGCTGGTGTCAGAGACCAAAGTATTCAAAAAGTCAGCCCCCATCAGCTGGAGGCTCCAAATCACAGCAGCATTTGTGAAACACACACACCACCACCACCATCATTCTTAAAATAAAAATTTTAAAGGCCAGTATCAGATCTAACCCTCTGACCTTGATCTACAATCAAGAGTAAAAATAAATCTATTCTTTTTAACTTTGTCCAATATGCAATAATGATATTTGATACTAATTATGGACTGGCTATGATAATAATGCACAGCAGCTTAAATCGATTACAGAGCACAGGAAATGCCAAGAAATCATAAATCATTTTCTCTATCATCTTCTGTTTTATAGATGAGGAAAATATGGCATAGTAATGTAATAGCATCCCAGCATACTTTCCAGTAAAACCTAAATACTACATATATGAGAACCATTAACTGGTGTGGGACTCCCCTCTATAAGCTGTGAATACCATTGGTTAATAAAGAAACTGTCTTGGGCCTGTGCAGGGAATAGAAGTAGGCAAGAAAAACTAAACTGAATGCTGGGAGAAAGAAGGGCGGAGTCAGGTAGAAGCCATGGAGCCCACAGATGTGCTGAAACTGCTGGTAGGCCACGACCTTGTGGTAATGCAGATTAATGGAGATGGGTTAAATTAAGATGTAAGAGTTAGTAAATAAGAAGCTAGGGCTAATGGGTCAAGCAGTGATTTAAATAATATAGTTTCTGTGTGATTATTTCAGGGCTGAGCAGTCAGGAACCTACAAGTGGCCCCTTACAACAATGAACCAATACTGGAGACTTACAAAAAAATAAGTACTGGCGAGCCCCTATACATGTGAAGCTTCCTCAGTAAGACAGGAACTCATGCTCCTGGAAGGCACAGCAAGGCTGTTTACAGACCTTGCTCTCCACCTGCCAGTGGGCTCTTTTGACTGCCACAGACTTAGAGAATAAGATCTGCTATTCAACCACAAGACACACGAATACAGGGAGAAAAGACTCGTATGTAGTGGACCCCTTATCATTTCAAAGAAATTCATCCCAGTTGTCAAACAACAACAACAACAAAAAAAATTTATAGGACAATAGTCACATGACCTGATCAAAGAAAGAAGCAAACGTAAATAAAGCCTAGTCACAATGGCTACATCTATAAAACGTTCGTACACATAAGGCTCAGAGAACATTGTGGAAGAGGGGTAGAAAGACTGAAAAGCCAGAAGATCAGGAAGTTTCCTGTGGAGACTGTATCTCCTAGTAACATCAGAAGCTCTACGAATAAGATCTTACCAACATGACTGGCCAATTGGGAGCTGAACAAGAACACCAAGAAAAGTCAAAGTGCACAGAGAAAAAAAAGCTCAGGAGGCCTCAATCTACACATAAACTATAGGAAGCTGAGTGAAGCTGTCCGGAAGGGGTGACCCTCTCTAGGGAAGAGCAGACCAATTGGTTGTCCAGTGTCAAATGGTCAGTCCTGAAAATAAACATGCATGTAACTTTATATGGACTCAGGTCATATTCAGGAAAGATATGCATGTAAGTGCATATATGCATGCAATAATAATTGATAAAAGAAAGGCAATCAATAACCTTGAAGGAGAGCAAGAGAGGGTATATGGGAGAATTTGAAGAAAAGGGAAAGGGGAAATGTTGTAATTAATGTAGAATCTCAAAAATAAATAAGCAAAACAGTAAATGAACTCCAGATCCTAAGGATATCATGACAAATGTGCCTTTGAACCTTCTACCAAATGATTAGGCTCAGGCACTCTGCCTTAAAGGTACAGAAAAGTACTACAGTGATTAGAACTCTTAACCCTCAGAGCATAAAGAAAAAGGAATTTCCTTAAGCATTATAATCTAAATAATAATAATAAAGTACAAAGAAAGACTAGAGCATCAAACCAAAGTATGCAGTTTAAGATCAGGAAGAGAATATTACTTTCCTGAACAATGAGGGAATAAAGTTGGTAGCATATGCCTACTGGACCCCCATACACTGAGATTTAATTCTGAAGAGCCACAGAACATAGTCTAGTGTTGCTCATAACTCTTATATTTAATATCCTGATAGGAAAAAAGAAATCCAACACAGACTATCAGGAAGAATTAAAAGTCCTCTGGTGAGGAAACATGTTCATTTGAGGAGTAAAAATGAAGGCGTGATGTTTGTTTTTATAAACAGTAAATAAAGCACAGAAGAGATGGTTTTTTAAGCACTTTATTTCAGCTACACATAAACAGCAAAGGCACAATTTGGAGGGAAAAAATAAAACCAGTTGAAACCTTCCAAAAAATTTAAAAAGAATGCTGGGAAAATTTCAAAAGAAGAAAGGCTTTCTTTCTACCAAAAGAAATGAAGATCCAGATTGCCAAAATCCTGCCATTTCTAGGAGAGATCATTTCCACTGCTAAACTATCAGTGCTACCAAGTGCTACCAATGGGTCAGAGGGGGGGGGGGACCTCACTGATGGCATAGCTCAAACTTTGCATAGACGAGATGGTTTCAATCCTCAGAACCAAGAAAGCAAACAAACAAAACAAGTATATGGGCTGGGGGAAAGGGACGACCCGCATGTGTGCGACTATTTAAAAACCCAAATCTTGTGCTCGCTTCGGCAACACATACACTAAAAACCCAAATCTCACTCATCTGCATGGGTTGGCCAGATACTGGTGACGGGTCACTGGAAGCTGGGGAACCAACTGTTAATAGCAAGAAATTGGTCATGTACAGGAAACAGCAAACAAGAGACAGGAAAGCAAAAGCTAGATTTCTCACTGGTGAAGAAAGAAGTTACATATATAGAAAGGCTGGAAAACCATGGTCGGGATTAGAGACTAATGTAAACTAAACCACTGCTTCTGAACACATACAGATAAATATAAAAGCACAGACAGCCACGTCACATGTGTCTTCCCTACTCCCATCCACTAAGAGGGCATGACAACCTGGTGTCCAGATCCTGCTTTCTAAAATCCTCTCTGCTAAAAAGAGCAAAACTCCTGGAGAAACTGCTGATTCTAGGTTTGGGTCAGAAAAGGGTCAGTCTCAGCCAGGAATGTGTAGCTATGTCAAACTTAAAAGGACAATGGTGACATATTTTATCAAAATGATAAAATGGCCTGCTTAAGGGTATTTGGGGACAACTTGAAAATCAAAATAATAAAGGCTGGAGAGGTGGCTCAACAGTTAAGAGCACTCACTCCAGAGGACTCAAGATTCAATTCTCAGCAAACACAACCATATGGAACTCTAGTTCCAGCGGGTCTGATACCCTCACACAGGCATACAAGCTGGCCAAACACCAATGCACATGAAATAAAAATAAACCATAAAAAAAGAAAAATTGATCTTTAAAAATAAATAAAACCAGCCAGGCGGTGGTGGCGCACGCCTTTAATCCCAGCACTTGGGAGGCAGAGGCAGGCGGATCTGTGAGTTCGAGACCAGCCTGGTCTACAGAGCTAGTTCCAGGACAGGCTCCAAAACCACAGAGAAACCCTGTCTCGA